>NW_027142887.1:0-121020 GCF_026170545.1 Melanerpes formicivorus
GCCTGGGCTGGGGATGAGGCTGGGGTGGGGCTGGGGCTGGGTCCAGGGCAGGGGCTGGGCTGGGGGCTGGGTCCAGGGTGGGGGTTGGGGCTGGGCTGGGGGCAGGGCTGGGCCCTGGGCATTGGCTGGGGCTGGCCTGGGGCTGGGCTGGGGCTGGGGACTGGGGACCAGGGCTGTGGCTGGGCTGTGGCTGGAGCTGGGCTGGGGTTGAGGGTGGGGCTAGGGGTTGGCCTAGGGCTGGGCTGGGGCCGGGGCTGCGACTGGGGCTGGGTCCAGGGCTGGGGCTGGGCTAGGGCTGGGCTGGGTCCAGGGCAGGGCTGGGCTGGGGCTGGGCTGGGGGCAGGGCTGGGCCTGACATTGGCTGGGACTGGCCTGGGGCTTGGCTGGGGCTGGGACTGGAACCAGGGCTGTGGCTGGGCTGTGGCTGGAGCTGGGCTGGGGCTGAGGGTGGGGCTGGGGCTGGGCTAGGGCTGGGCTGGGGCCGGGGCTGCGACTGGGGCTGGGTCCAGGGCTAGGGCTGGGCTGTGGGTAGGGCTGGGGCTGGTCCAGGGCAGGGGCTGGGCTGGGGCTGGGGCTGGGCTGGGCTAGGGCTGGGCCAGGGCGGTGGCTGGGGCAGGCCTAGGGCTGCGCTGGGGCTGGACTGGGGCTGGGGCTAGGCTGGGGCAGGGCTGGGGCTGGGGCCAGGGCTGGGGCCGAGGGTGGGGCTGGGGCTGGGGCAGGGCTGGGCCTGGGCTGGGGATGAGGCTGGGGTGGGGCTGGGGCTGCGTCCAGGGCAGGGGCTGGGCTGGGGCTGGGGCTAGGCTGGGGCAGGGCTGGGGCAGTGCTGGGGCTGGGGCTTGGGCTGGGGCAGGGCTGGGCCTGGGCTGGGGATGTGGCTAGTGTGGGGCTGGGGGCTGGGTCCAGGGCTGGGGCTGGGCGGTGGCTGGGGCTGGGCTGGGGCAGGGCTGGGGCTGGGGCTGGGGCTGGGCTGGGGGCAGGGATGGGGATGGGACTGGGCTGGGCTGGGCCAGGGCTGGGCCTGGGCTGGGGATGAGGCTGGGGTGGGGCTGGGGCTGGGTCCAGGGCAGGGGCTGGGCTGGGGCTGGGTCCAGGGTGGGGTTGGGGCTGGGCTGGGGGCAGGGCTGGGCCTGGGCATTGGCTGGGGCTGGCCTGGGGCTGGGCTGGGGCTGGGACTGGGACCAGGGCTGTGGCTGGGCTGTGGCTGGAGCTGGGCTGGGGTTGAGGGTGGGGCTAGGGGTTGGCCTAGGGCTGGGCTGGGGCCGGGGCTGCGACTGGGGCTGGGTCCAGGGCTGGGGCTGGGCTAGGGCTGGGCTGGGGCCGGGGCTGCGACTGGGGCTGTTTCCAGGGCTGGGGCTGGGCTGTGGGTAGGGCTGGGGCTGGGGCAGGGCTGGGGCTGTGGCTGTGGCTGGGCTGGGGCTGGGTCCAGGGCAGGGGCTGGGCTGGGGCTGGGGCTGGGCTGGGGCAGGGCTGGGCCTGGGCTGGGGCTGGCGCTGGGTCCAGGGTGGGGCTGTGTCCAGGGCTGGGGCAGGACTGGGGCCGGGCTGGGGCCGGGGGAGGGGCCGGGGCTGGGGCAGGGCTGGGCCTGGGCTGGGGATGAGGCTGGGGGTGGGGCTGGGGCTGGGTCCAAGGTGGGGCTGGGTCCGGGGCTGGGGCAGGACTGGGGCCGGGCTGGGGCTGGGGCTGGGGCTGGGTCCAGGGCAGGGGCTGGACTGGGGCCGAGGGTGGGGCCAGGACTGGGGCTGGGGCTGAGGGCAGGGCTGGTCTAGGGCTGGGGGTGGGACTGGGGCTGGGGCCAAGGTTGGGGCTGGGGCTGGGCTGGTGGCGAGGGTGGGGCTGGGGCTGGGGCTGCAGACAGGGCTGGGGCTAGGTCTGAGGTAGGGGTAGGGCTGGGGCTGGATTGGGGCCAGGGCTGGGGCAGGACTAGGCTTGAGGCTGGGCCTTGGGCTGGGGCTGGGTTGGCGCAGGGCTGGGGCTGGGCTGGGACCAGGACTGGGCTGGGGCAGGGACTAGGGCAGGGCTGGGGCTGGGGCTGGGGGCTGGGGCCAGGCTAGGTCTGGGCTGGGGGAAAGTATGGGGCTGGGACTGGGGCTGGGGCTGGACCAGGGCTTGGGTTGGGCAGGGACAGGGCCTGGGCTAGGGTAGGGCTGGCACAGGGCTGGGGCAGGGCTGAGGTCCGGCCAGGGGCTGGGGCTGGGGCAGGGCTGGGGCTAGGCTGGGTCTGGGGTTGGGGCTGGGCTGGGCTGGGGCTGGGGCTGGGGCTGGGCTGAGGGCACAGCTGGGCTAGGCCTGGGGCTGGGGCAGGGCTAGGTTAGAGCTGGGCTGAGGCCGGGGCTGGGGCTGGGACTGGGGCAGGGCTGGGGCAGGGCTAGGGCTGGGGCTGGGACAGGGCTGGGGGTGGGGCTGGGCTAGGGCAGTTCTGGGCCCGGGGGCTGCGACTGGGGCTGGCTCTAGGGCTGCAGCTGGGCTGTGGCTGGGGCTGGGCTGGGGCAGGGCTGGGGCTGGAGCTGGGGTTGGGCTGGGCTGGGTCCAGGGCAGGGGCTGGGCAGGGGCTGGGGATGGGCCAGGGCAGGGCTGTGGCAGGGGGTGGGCTGGGGCCGAGGGTGGGGCTGGGGCTGGGGCTGGGGCTGAGGGCAGGGCTGGGGCAGGGCTGGGGCTGGGGCAGGGGCCGGGGCTGGGGATAGGGCTGGGGCCAGAGCTGGGGCAGGGCTGGGGCCAGGCTGTGGCTGGGGCTGGGGCTAGGGCCGGGGGTGGGGCTGGGGCTGGGGCAGGGCTGGGCCTGGGCTGGGGATGAGGCTGGGGTGGGGCTGGGCCTGGGGCAGGGCTGGGCCTGGGCTGGGGAGGAGGCTGGGGTGGGGCTGGGGCTGGGTCCAGGGCAGGGGCTGGGCTGGGGCTGGGGCTAGCCTGGGGCAGGGCTGGGGCTGGGCTGGGGATGAGGCTGGGGTGGGGCTGGGGCTGGGTCCAGGGCAGGGCTGGGGCTTGGGCTGGGCTGGGACCGGGGCTGGGCTGGGGTAAGGCTGGCACAGGGCTGGGGCTGGGGCTGGGGCGGGGGACTGGGACAGGGCTAGGCCTGGGGCTGGGCTGGGGCCGAATCTGGGGTCGGGGCTGGGGCCGGGGCAGGGGCAGGGCTGGGACAGGGCTGGAACTGGGGCTGCGCTGGGCTGGAGCCAAGGTTGGGTCTGGGGCTGGGCTGGTGGCGAGGGTGGGGCAGGGGCTGCGGACAGGGCTGGGGCTAGGGCTGAGGTAGGGGTAGGGCTGGGGCAGGAATGGGGCCAGGGCTGGGGCAGGACTAGGCTTGAGGCTGGGCCTTGGGCTGGGGCTGGGTTGGCGCAGGGCTGGGGCTGGGGCTGGAGCCAGGTTTGGGGCAGGAGCCAGGGCTGGGGCAGGGCTGAGGTCAGGCCTGGGGCTGCGGCTGGGGCAGGGCTGGGGCTGGGCTGGGGCTGGGACAGGGCTGGGGCGAGGCTGGGTCTGGGGCTGGGCTGAGGGCAGGGCTGGGGCTGGGGCTGGGGCTGGGATGGGACAGGACTGGGACTGGGGCAGGGGCATGGGACGAGGCTGGGGACAGGGCTAAGGCTGGAGCTAGGGCAGGGATGGGGCCAGGCTGGGGCTGGGGCTGGGTCCAGGGCTGGGGCTGGGGCTGGGGCTGGGTCCAGGGCTGTGGCTGGGCTGTGGCTGGAGCTGGGGCCGGGCCGGGGCAGGGCTGGGGCTGGGGCAAGGCTGGGCTAGGGCTGGGCTGGGGCTGGGGCTGGGGCCGTGAGTGGGGATTGGCTGGGGCCAGGGCTGGGGCCGGAGGTGGGGCCGGGGCTGGGGCAGGGCTGGGCCTGGGCTGGGGATGAGGCTGGGGTGGGGCTGGGGCTGGGTCCACGGTGGGGCTGGGTCCGGGGCTGGGGCAGGACTGGGGCCGGGCTGGGCCTGGGGCTGGGGCTGGGTCCAGGGCAAGCGCTGGACTGGGGCTGGGGCTGGGCCGGGGCAAGGCTGGGGCAGGGGCTGGGCTGGGGCCGAGGGTGGGGCTGGGGCTGGGGCTGGGGCCGTGAGTGGGGATTGGCTGGGGCCAGGGCTGGGGCCGGAGGTGGGGCCGGGGCTGGGGCAGGGCTGGGCCTGGGCTGGGGATGAGGCTGGGGTGGGGCTGGGGCTGGGTCCACGGTGGGGCTGGGTCCGGGGCTGGGGCAGGACTGGGGCCGGGCTGGGCCTGGGGCTGGGGCTGGGTCCAGGGCAAGCGCTGGACTGGGGCTGGGGCTGGGCCGGGGCAAGGCTGGGGCTGGGGCAAGGCTGGGCTAGGGCTGGGCTGGGGCTGGGGCTGGGGCCGTGAGTGGGGATTGGCTGGGGCCAGGGCTGGGGCCGGATGGTGGGGCCGGGGCTGGGGCAGGGCTGGGCCTGGGCTGGGGATGAGGCTGGGGTGGGGCTGGGGCTGGGTCCACGGTGGGGCTGGGTCCGGGGCTGGGGCAGGACTGGGGCCGGGCTGGGCCTGGGGCTGGGGCTGGGTCCAGGGCAAGCGCTGGACTGGGGCTGGGGCTGGGCCGGGGCAAGGCTGGGGCTGGGGCAAGGCTGGGCTAGGGCTGGGCTGGGGCTGGGGCTGGGGCCGTGAGTGGGGATTGGCTGGGGCCAGGGCTGGGGCCGGAGGTGGGGCCGGGGCTGGGGCAGGGCTGGGCCTGGGCTGGGGATGAGGCTGGGGGTGGGGCTGGGGCTGGGTCCACGGTGGGGCTGGGTCCGGGGCTGGGGCAGGACTGGGGCCGGGCTGGGCCTGGGGCTGGGGCTGGGTCCAGGGCAAGCGCTGGACTGGGGCTGGGGCTGGGCCGGGGCAAGGCTGGGGCAGGGGCTGGGCTGGGGCCGAGGGTGGGGCTGGGACTGGGGCTGGGGCTGAGGGCAGGGCTGGGCTAGGGCTGGGGCAGGGGCAGGAGCCGGGGATGGGTCCGTGGGTGGAGCTGGGTCTGGGGCTGGGCTGCGCCTGGGCTGGGGATGAGGCTGGGGCAGGGCTTGGGCTGGGCTGGGACCGGGGCTGGGCTGGGGTCGGGCTGGCACAGGGCTGGGGCAGGGCTGAGGTCCGGCCAGGGGCTGGGGCTGGGGCAGGGCTGGGGCTAGGCTGGGGCTGGGCCTGGGGCTGGGCTGGGCTGGGACTGGGGACAGGGCTGGGGCCAGGCTGGGTCTGGGTCTGGGTCTGGGCTGGGCTGGGGCTGGGGCTGGGCTGAGGGCACGGCTGGGCTAGGCCTGGGGCTGGGGCAGGGCTAGGTTAGAGCTGGGCTGAGGCCGGGGCTGGGGCTGGGACTGGGGCAGGGCACGGCTGGGCTAGGGCTAGGGCTGGGACAGGGCTGGGGCTGGGGCTCGGGCTGAGGGTGGGGCTGGGGCTGGGCTAGGGCAGGGCTGGAGCCGGGGCTGCGACTGTGGCTGGGTCCAGGGCTGCAACTGGGCTGTGGCTGTGGCTGTGGCTGGGCTGGGGCAGGGCTGGGGCTGGAGCTGGGGCTGGGCTGGGCTGGGTCCAGGGCAGGGGCTGGGCAGGGGCTGGGGCTGGGCCAGGGCAGGGCTGGGGCAGGGGATGGGCTGGGGCCGAGGGTGGGCCTGGGGCTGGGGCTGGGGCTCAGGGCAGGGCTGGGGCCAGAGCTGGGGCAGGGCTGGGTCCAGGCTGGGGCTGGGGCCGGGGCTAGGGCCGGGGGGTGGGGCTGGGGCTGGGGCAGGGCTGGGCCTGGGCTGGGGATGAGGCTGGGGTGGGGCTGGGGCTGGGTCCAGGGCAGGGGCTGGGCTGGGGCTGGGGCTAGGCTGGGGTAGGGCTGGGGCTGGGCTGGGCTGGGGCTTGGGCTGGGGCAGGGCTGGGCCTGGGCTGGGGATGAGGCTGGGGTGGGGCTTGGGCTGGGTCCAGGGCAGGGCTGGGGCTTGGGCTGCGCTGGGGCCGGGGCTGGGGATGGGGCGGGGACTGGGAGAGGGCTGGGGCTGGGGCTGGGTCCAGGGCTGGGGCTGGGCGGTGGCTGGGGCTGGGCTGGGGCAGGGCTGGGCATGGGGCTGGGCTGGGGGCAGGGATGGGGATGGGGCTGGGCTGGGCTGGGGTAGGGCTGGGCCTGGGCTGGGGATGAGACTGGGGTGGGGCTGGCGCTGAGTCCAGGGCAGGGGCTGGGCTGGGGCTGGGGCTAGGCTGGGGCAGGGCTGGGGCAGGGCTGGGGCTGGGGCTGGGTCCAGGGTGGGGCTGGGGCTGGGCTGGGGGCAGGGATGGGCCTGGGCATTGGCTGGGGCTGGGCTGGGGCTGGGCTGGGGCTGGGACTGGCTCCAGGGCTGTGGCTGGGCTGTGGCTGGAGCTGGGCTGGGGCTGAGTTTGGGGCTGGGGCTGGGTCCAGGGGTGGGGCTGGGCTGTGGCTAGGGCTGGGTTGGGGCAGGGCTGGGGCTGGGGCTGGGGCTGGGCTGGGGCTGGGTCCAGGGCTGTGGCTGGGCTGTGGCTGGAGCTGGGCTGGGGCTGAGGGTGGGGCTGGGGCTGGGCTAGGGCTGGGCTAGGGCTGGGCTGGGGCAGGGGCTGCGACTGATGCTGGGTCCAGGGCTGGGGCTGGGCTGTGGGTAGGGCTGCGCTGGGGAAGGGCTGGGGCTGTGGCTGGGGCTGGGCTGGGGCTGGGTCCAGGGCAGGGGCTGGGCTGGGGCTGGGGCTGGGGCTGGGTCCAGGTCTGTGGCTGGGCTGTGGCTGGAGCTGGGCTGGGGCTGAGGGTGGGGCTGGGGCTGGGCTAGGGCTGGGCTGGGACCGGGGCTGGGCTGGGGTCGGGCTGGCACAGGGCTGGGGCAGGGCTGAGGTCCGGCCAGGGGCTGGGGCTGGGGCAGGGCTGGGGCTAGGCTGGGGCTGGGCCTGGGGCTGGGCTGGGCTGGGACTGGGGACAGGGCTGGGGCCAGGCTGGGTCTGGGTCTGGGTCTAGGCTGGGCTGGGGCTGGGGCTGGGCTGAGGGCACGGCTGGGCTAGGCCTGGGGCTGGGGCAGGGCTAGGTTAGAGCTGGGCTGAGGCCGGGGCTGGGGCTGGGACTGGGGCAGGGCACGGCTGGGCTAGGGCTAGGGCTGGGACAGGGCTGGGGCTGGGGCTCGGGCTGAGGGTGGGGCTGGGGCTGGGCTAGGGCAGGGCTGGAGCCGGGGCTGCAACTGTGGCTGGGTCCAGGGCTGCAACTGGGCTGTGGCTGTGGCTGGGCTGGGGCAGGGCTGGGGCTGGAGCTGGGGCTGGGCTGGGCTGGGTCCAGGGCAGGGGCTGGGCAGGGGCTGGGGCTGGGCCAGGGCAGGGCTGGGGCAGGGGATGGGCTGGGGCCGAGGGTGGGCCTGGGGCTGGGGCTGGGGCTCAGGGCAGGGCTGGGGCCAGAGCTGGGGCAGGGCTGGGTCCAGGCTGGGGCTGGGGCCGGGGCTAGGGCCGGGGGTGGGGCTGGGGCTGGGGCAGGGCTGGGCCTGGGCTGGGGATGAGGCTGGGGTGGGGCTGGGGCTGGGTCCAGGGCAGGGGCTGGGCTGGGGCTGGGGCTAGGCTGGGGTAGGGCTGGGGCTGGGGCGAGGCTGGGTCTGGGGCTGGGCTGAGGGCAGGGCTGGGGCTGGGGCAGGGCTGGGCTGGGGCCGGGGCTGGGGATGGGTCGGGGGTGGGCCTTGGCTGGGGATGAGGCTGGGGTGGGGCTGGGGCTGGGTCCAGGGCTGAGGCTGGGCTGTGGCTGGGCCGGGGCAGGGCTGGGCTGAGGCAGGGCTGGGGCTGGGGCAGGGCTGGGCTGGGGCCGGGGCTGGGGATGGGTCGGGGGGTGGGCCTTGGCTGGGGATGAGGCTGGGGTGGGGCTGGGGCTGGGTCCAGGGCTGGGGCTGGGCTGTGGCTGGGCCGGGGCAGGGCTGGGCTGAAGCAGGGCTGGGGCTGGGGCAGGGCTGGGCTGGGGCCGGGGCTGGGGATGGGGCGGGGGTGGGCCTTGGCTGGGGATGAGGCTGGGGTGGGGCTGGGGCTGGGTCCAGGGCTGGGGCTGGGCTGGGGCTGGGCTGGGGGCAAGGATGGGGTTTGGGCTGGGGCTGGGCCAGGGCTTTGGCTAGGCTGGGACCGGGGGCTGGGCTGGGGTAGGGCTGGCACAGGGCTAGACCTGGGGCTGGGCTGGGGCCGAGTCTGGGGCTGGGTCTGGGGCCGGGGCAGGGGCAGGGCTTGAACTGGGGCTGGGCTGGGGCCAAGGTTGGGGCTGGGGCCGGGGCTGGGGCAGGACTGGGGCCGGGCTGGGCCTGGGGCTGGGGCTGGGGCTGGGTCCAGGGCTTGGGTTGGGCAGGGACAGGGGCTGGGCTGGGGTAGGGCTGGCACAGGGCTGGGGCAGGGCTGAGGTCCGGCCAGGGGCTGGGGCTGGGGCAGGGCTGGGGCTAGGCTGGGGCTGGGCCTGGGGCTGGGCTGGGCTGGGGCCAGGGCTGGGGCCAGGCTGGGTCTGGGTCTGGGGCTGGGCTGGGCTGGGGCTGGGGCTGGGCTGAGGGCACGGCTGGGCTAGGCCTGGGGCTGGGGCAGGGCTAGGTTAGAGCTGGGCTGAGGCCGGGGCTGGGGCTGGGACTGGGGCAGGGCAGGGCTGGGCTAGGGCTGGGGCTGGGACAGGGCTGGGGCTGGGGCTGGGCTAGGGCAGGTCTGGGCCCGGGGCTGCGACTGGGGCTGGGTCCAGGGCAGGGGCTGGGCAGGGGGCTGGGGCTGGGCTAGGGCAGGGCTGGGGCAGGGGCTGGGCTGGGGCCGAGGGTGGGGCTGGGGCTGGGGCTGGGGCTGAGGGCAGGGCTGGGGCAGGGCTGGGGCTGGGGCAGGGGCCGGGGCTGGGGATAGGGCTGGGGCCAGAGCTGGGGCAGGGCTGGGGGCCAGGCTGGGGCTGGGGCCGGGGCTAGGGCCGGGGGTGGGGCTGGGGCTGGGGCAGGGCTGGGCCTGGGCTGGGGATGAGGCTGGGGTGGGGCTGGGCCTGGGGCAGGGCTGGGCCTGGGCTGGGGAGGAGGCTGGGGTGGGGCTGGGGCTGGGTCCAGGGCAGGGGCTGGGCTGGGGCTGGGGCTAGCCTGGGGCAGGGCTGGGCCTGGGCTGGGGAGGAGGCTGGGGTGGGGCTGGGGCTGGGTCCAGGGCAGGGCTGGGGCTTGGGCTGGGCTGGGACTGGGGCTGGGCTGGGGTAAGGCTGGCACAGGGCTGGGGCTGGGGCTGGGGCGGGGACTGGGACAGGGCTAGGCCTGGGGCTGGGCTGGGGCCGAATCTGGGGTCGGGGCTGGGGCCGGGGCAGGGGCAGGGCTGGGACAGGGCTGGAACTGGGGCTGCGCTGGGCTGGAGCCAAGGTTGGGTCTGGGGCTGGGCTGGTGGCGAGGGTGGGGCTGGGGCTGCGGACAGGGCTGGGGCTAGGGCTGAGGTAGGGGTAGGGCTGGGGCTGGATTGGGGCCAGGGCTGGGGCAGGACTAGGCTTGAGGCTGGGCCTTGGGCTGGGGCTGGGTTGGCGCAGGGCTGGGGCTGGGGCTGGAGCCAGGTTTGGGGCAGGAGCCAGGGCTGGGGCAGGGCTGAGGTCAGGCCTGGGGGCTGCGGCTGGGGCAGGGCTGGGGCTGGGGTTGGGGCTGGGCCTGGGGCTGGGGCTGGGACAGGGCTGGGGCGAGGCTGGGGTCTGGGGCTGGGCTGAGGGCAGGGCTGGGGGGCTGGGGCTGGGGCTGGGCTGTGGCTGGGCCGGGGCAGGGCTGGGCTGGGGCAGGGCTGGGGCTGGGGCAGGGCTGAGTGGGGCCGGGGCTGGGGATGGGGCGGGGACTGGGAGAGTGCTGGGGCTGGGGCTGGGTCCAGGGCTGAGGCTGGGCGGTGGCTGGGGCTGGGCTGGGGCAGGGCTGGGGCTGGGGCTTGGCTGGGGGGCAGGGATGGGGATGGGGCTGAGCTGGGCTGGGGCAGGGCTGGGCCTGGGCTGGGTCCAGGTTGGGGCTGGGGCTGGGCTGGGGACAGGGCTGGGCCTGGGCATTGGCTGGGGCTGGCCTGGGGCTTGGCTGGGGCTGGGACTGGGACCAGGGCTGTGGCTGGGCTGTGGCTGGAGCTGGGCTGGGGCTGAGGGTGGGGCTGGGGCTGGTCTAGGGCTGGGCTGCGGCCCGGGGCTGCGACTGGGGCTGGGGTCCAGGGCTGTGGCTGGGCTGTGGCTGGAGCTGGGCTGGGGCTGAGGGTGGGGCTGGGGCTGGGCTAGGGCTGGGCTGGGGCCGGGGCTGCGACTGATGCTGGGTCCAGGGCTGGGGCTGGGCTGTGGGTAGGGCTGGGGCTGGGCCGGTGCAGGGCTGGGCTGGGGCAGGGCTGGGGCTGGGGCAGGGCTGGGCTGGGGCCGGGGCTGGGGATGGGTCGGGGGTGGGCCTTGGCTGGGGATGAGGCTGGGGTGGGGCTAGGGCTGGGTCCAGGGCTGGGGCTGGGCTGTGGCTGGGCCGGGGCAGGGCTGGGCTGAAGCAGGGCTGGGGCTGGGGCAGGGCTGGGCTGGGGCCGGGGCTGGGGATGGGGCGGGGGTGGGCCTTGGCTGGGGATGAGGCTGGGGTGGGGCTGGGGCTGGGTCCAGGGCTGGGGCTGGGCTGGGGCTGGGACTGGGGCAGGGCTAGGGCTGGGCTGGGGGCAAGGATGGGGTTTGGGCTGGGGCTGGGCCAGGGCTTTGGCTAGGCTGGGACCGGGGCTGGGCTGGGGTAGGGGCTGGCACAGGGCTAGACCTGGGGCTGGGCTGGGGCCGAGTCTGGGGCTGGGTCTGGGGCCGGGGCAGGGGCAGGGCTTGAACTGGGGCTGGGCTGGGGCCAAGGTTGGGGCTGGGTCCGGGGCTGGGGCAGGACTGGGGCCGGGCTGGGCCTGGGGCTGGGGCTGGGGCTGGGTCCAGGGCTTGGGTTGGGCAGGGACAGGGGCTGGGCTGGGGTAGGGCTGGCACAGGGCTGGGGCAGGGCTGAGGTCCGGCCAGGGGCTGGGGCTGGGGGCAGGGCTGGGGCTAGGCTGGGGCTGGGCCTGGGGCTGGGCTGGGCTGGGGCTGGGGACAGGGCTGGGGCCAGGCTGGGTCTGGGTCTGGGGCTGGGCTGGGCTGGGGCTGGGGCTGGGCTGAGGGCACGGCTGGGCTAGGCCTGGGGCTGGGGCAGGGCTAGGTTAGAGCTGGGCTGTGGCCGGGGCTGGGGCTGGGACTGGGGCAGGGCAGGGCTGGGCTAGGGCTGGGGCTGGGACAGGGCTGGGGCTGGGGCTGGGCTAGGGCAGGTGTGGGCCCGGGGCTGAGACTGGGGCTGGGTCCAGGGCAGGGGCTGGGCAGTGGCTGGGGCTGGGCTAGGGCAGGGCTGGGGCAGGGGCTGGGCTGGGGCTGGGGCTGAGGGCAGGGCTGGGGCAGGGCTGGGGCTGGGGCAGGGGCCGGGGCTGGGGATAGGGCTGGGGCCAGAGCTGGGGCAGGGCTGGGGCCAGGCTGGGGCTGGGGCCGGGGCTAGGGCCGGGGGTGGGGCTGGGGCTGGGTCAGGGCTGGGCCTGGGCTGGGGATGAGGCTGGGGTGGGGCTGGGCCTGGGGCAGGGCTGGGGCTGGGGTTGGGGAGGAGGCTGGGGGTGGGGCTGGGGCTGGGTCCAGGGCAGGGGCTGGGCTGGGGCTGGGCCCGGGCAGGGCTGGGCTGGGGCAGGGCTGGGGCTGGGGCAGGGCTGAGTGGGGCCGGGGCTGGGGATGGGGCGGGGGACTGGGAGAGTGCTGGGGCTGGGGCTGGGTCCAGGGCTGAGGCTGGGCGGTGGCTGGGGCTGGGCTGGGGGCAGGGCTGGGGCTGGGGCTTGGCTGGGGGCAGGGATGGGGATGGGGCTGAGCTGGGCTGGGGCAGGGCTGGGCCTGGGCTGGGTCCAGGTTGGGGCTGGGGCTGGGCTGGGGACAGGGCTGGGCCTGGGCATTGGCTGGGGCTGGCCTGGGGCTTGGCTGGGGCTGGGACTGGGACCAGGGCTGTGGCTGGGCTGTGGCTGGAGCTGGGCTGGGGCTGAGGGTGGGGCTGGGGCTGGTCTAGGGATGGGCTGCGGCCGGGGGCTGCGACTGGGGCTGGGTCCAGGGCTGGGGCTGGGCTGTGGGTAGGGCTGGGCCTGGGTCCAGGGCAGGGGCTGGGCTGGGGCTGGGGCTGGGCTGGGGCAGGGCTGGGCCATGGCGGTGGCTGGGGCAGGGCTAGGGCTGCGCTGGGGCTGGACTGGGGCTGGGGCTAGGCTGGGGCAGGGCTGGGGCTGGGGCTGGGGCCGGGGCTGGGGGCCGTGAGTGGGGCTTGGCTGGGGCCAGGGCTGGGGCCGAGGGTGGGGCTGGGGCTGGGGCAGGGCTGGGCCTGGGCTGGGGATGAGGCTGGGGTGGGGCTGGGGCTGTGTCCAGGGCAGGGGCTGGGCTGGGGCTGGGGCTAGGCTGGGGCAGGGCTGGGGCAGGGCTGGGGCTGGGGCTTGGGCTGGGGCAGGGCTGGGGCTGTGGCTAAGGGTGGGGTTGGGGCTGGGCTAGGGCAGGGCTGGGCCCGGGGCTGCGACTGGGGTTGGGACCAGGGCTGCAGCTGGGCTGTGGCTGGGGCTGGGCTGGGGCAGGGCTGGGGCTGGAGCTGGGGCTGGGCTGGGCTGGGTCCAGGGCAGGGGCTGGGCAGGGTCCGGGGCTGGGCCAGGGCAGGGCTGGGGCAGGGGCTGGGCTGGGGCCGAGGGTGGGGCTGGGGCTGGGGCTGGGGCTGAGGGCAGGGCTGGGGCCAGAGCTGGGGCAGGGCTGGGGCCAGGCTGGGGCTGGGGCCGGGGCTAGGGCCGGGGGTGGGGCTGGGGCTGGGGCAGGGCTGGGCCTGGGCTGGGGATGAGGCTGGGGTGGGGCTGGGGCTGGGTCCAGGGCAGGGGCTGGGCTGGGGCTGGGGGTAAGGCTGGCACAGGGCTGGGGCTGGGGCTGGGTCTGGGGCGGGGACTGGGACAGGGCTAGGCCTGGGGCTGGGCTGGGGCCGAGTCTGGGGCCGGGGCTGGGGCCGGGGCAGGGGCGTGGCTGGGACAGGGCTGGAACTGGGGCTGCGCTGGGCTGGAGCCAAGGTTGGGTCTGGGGCTGGGCTGGTGGCGAGGGTGGGGCAGGGGCTGCGGACAGGGCTGGGGCTAGGGCTGAGGTAGGGGTAGGGCTGGGGCTGGATTGGGGCCAGGGCTGGGGCAGGACTAGGCTTGAGGCTGGGCCTTGGGCTGGGGCTGGGTTGGCGCACGGCTGGGGCTGGGGCAGGAGCCAGGGCTGGGGCAGGGCTGAGGTCAGGCCTGGGGCTGCGGCTGGGGCAGGGCTGGGGCTGGGGCTGGGGCTGGGCCTGGGGCTGGGGCTGGGACAGGGCTGGGGCGAGGCTGGGGCTGGGGCGAGGCTGGGTCTGGGGCTGGGCTGAGGGCAGGGCTGGGGCTGGGGCTGTGGCTGGGCTGTGGCTGGGCCGGTGCAGGGCTGGGCTGGGGCAGGGCTGGGGCTGGGGCAGGGCTGGGCTGGGGCCGGGGCTGGGGATGGGTCGGGGGTGGGCCTTGGCTGGGGATGAGGCTGGGGTGGGGCTGGGGCTGGGTCCAGGGCTGGGGCTGGGCTGTGGCTGGGCCGGGGCAGGGCTGGGCTGAGGCAGGGCTGGGGCTGGGGCTGGGGATGGGGCGGGGGGTGAGCCTTGGCTGGGGATGAGGCTGGGGTGGGGCTGGGGCTGGGTCCAGGGCTGGGGCTGGGCTGGGGCTGGGACTGGGGCAGGGCTAGGGCTGGGCTGGGGGCAAGGATGGGGTTTGGGCTGGGGCTGGGCCAGGGCTTTGGCTAGGCTGGGACCGGGGCTGGGCTGGGGTAGGGCTGGCACAGGGCTAGACCTGGGGCTGGGCTGGGGCCGAGTCTGGGGCTGGGTCTGGGGCCGGGGCAGGGGCAGGGCTTGAACTGGGGCTGGGCTGGGGCCAAGGTTGGGGGCTGGGGCCGGGGCTGGGGCAGGACTGGGGCCGGGCTGGGCCTGGGGCTGGGGCTGGGGCTGGGTCTAGGGCTTGGGTTGGGCAGGGACAGGGGCTGGGCTGGGGTAGGGCTGGCACAGGGCTGGGGCAGGGCTGAGGTCCGGCCAGGGGCTGGGGCTGGGGCAGGGCTGGGGCTAGGCTGGGGCTGGGCCTGGGGCTGGGCTGGGCTGGGGCTGGGGACAGGGCTGGGGCCAGGCTGGGTCTGGGTCTGGGGCTGGGCTGGGCTGGGGCTGGGGCTGGGCTGAGGGCACGGCTGGGCTAGGCCTGGGGCTGGGGCAGGGCTAGGTTAGAGCTGGGCTGAGGCCGGGGCTGGGGCTGGGACTGGGGCAGGGCAGGGCTGGGCTAGGGCTGGGGCTGGGACAGGGCTGGGGCTGGGACAGGGCTGGGGCTGGGGCTGGGCTAGGGCAGGTGTGGGCCCGGGGCTGCGACTGGGGCTGGGTCCAGGGCAGGGGCTGGGCAGGGGCTGGGGCTGGGCTAGGGCAGGGCTGGGGCAGGGGCTGGGCTGGGGCCGAGGGTGGGGCTGGGGCTGGGGCTGAGGGCAGGGCTGGGGCAGGGCTGGGGCTGAGGCAGGGGCCGGGGCTGGGGATAGGGCTGGGGCCAGAGCTGGGGCAGGGCTGGGGCCAGGCTGGGGCTGGAGCCGGGGCTAGGGCCGGGGGTGGGGCTGGGGCTGGTTCAGGGCTGGGCCTGGGCTGGGGATGAGGCTGGGGTGGGGCTGGGCCTGGGGCAGGGCTGGGCCTGGGCTGGGGAGGAGGCTGGGGTGGGGCTGGGGCTGGGTCCAGGGCAGGGGCTGGGCTGGGGCTGGGGCTAGCCTGGGGCAGGGCTGGGCCTGGGCTGGGGAGGAGGCTGGGGTGGGGCTGGGGCTGGGTCCAGGGCAGGGCTGGGGCTTGGGCTGGGCTGGGACCGGGGCTGGGCTGGGGTAAGGCTGGCACAGGGCTGGGGCTGGGGCTGGGGCGGGGACTGGGACAGGGCTAGGCCTGGGGCTGGGCTGGGGCCGAATCTGGGGTCGGGGCTGGGGCCGGGGCAGGGGCAGGGCTGGGACAGGGCTGGAACTGGGGCTGCGCTGGGCTGGAGCCAAGGTTGGGTCTGGGGCTGGGCTGGTGGCGAGGGTGGGGCTGGGGCTGCGGACAGGGCTGGGGCTAGGGCTGAGGTAGGGGTAGGGCTGGGGCTGGATTGGGGCCAGGGCTGGGGCAGGACTAGGCTTGAGGCTGGGCCTTGGGCTGGGGCTGGGTTGGCGCAGGGCTGGGGCTGGGGCTGGAGCCAGGTTTGGGGCAGGAGCCAGGGCTGGGGCAGGGCTGAGGTCAGGCCTGGGGCTGCGGCTGGGGCAGGGCTGTGGCTGGGGCTGGGGCTGGGCTGTGGCTGGGCCGGGGCAGGGCTGGGCTGGGGCAGGGCTGGGGCTGGGGCAGGGCTGAGTGGGGCCGGGGCTGGGGATGGGGCGGGGACTGGGAGAGTGCTGGGGCTGGGGCTGGGTCCAGGGCTGGGGCTGGGCGGTGGCTGGGGCTGGGCTGGGGCAGGGCTGGGGCTGGGGCTTGGCTGGGGGCAGGGATGGGGATGGGGCTGAGCTGGGCTGGGGCAGGGCTGGGCCTGGGCTGGGGATGAGGCTGGGGTGGGGCTGGGGCTGGGTCCAGGGCAGGGGCTGGGCCTGGGCTGGGTCCAGGTTGGGGCTGGGGCTGGGCTGGGGGCAGGGCTGGGCCTGGGCATTGGCTGGGGCTGGCCTGGGGCTTGGCTGGGGCTGGGACTGGGACCAGGGCTGTGGCTGGGCTGTGGCTGGAGCTGGGCTGGGGCTGAGGGTGGGGCTGGGGCTGGGCTAGGGCTGGGCTGGGGCCGGGGCTGCGACTGGGGCTGGGTCCAGGGCTGGGGCTGGGCTGTGGGTAGGGCTGGGCCTGGGTCCAGGGCAGGGGCTGGGCTGGGGCTGGGGCTGGGCTGGGGCAGGGCTGGGCCAGGGCGGTGGCTGGGGCAGGCCTAGGGCTGCGCTGGGGCTGGACTGGGGCTGGGGCTAGGCTGGGGCAGGGCTGGGGCTGGGGCTGGGGCCGGGGCTGGGGCCGTGAGTGGGGCTTGGCTGGGGCCAGGGCTGGGGCCGAGGGTGGGGCTGGGGCTGGGGCAGGGCTGGGCCTGGGCTGGGGATGAGGCTGGGGTGGGGCTGGGGCTGCGTCCAGGGCAGGGGCTGGGCTGGGGCTGGGGCTAGGCTGGGGCAGGGCTGGGGCAGGGCTGGGGCTGGGGCTTGGGCTGGGGCAGGGCTGGGGCTGGGGCTGGGCTGGGGGCAGGGATGGGGATGGGGCTGGGCTGGGCTGGGCCAGGGCTGGGCCTGGGCTGGGGATGAGGCTGGGGTGGGGCTGGGGCTGGGTCCAGGGCAGGGGCTGGGCTGGGGCTGGGTCCAGGGTGGGGTTGGGGCTGGGCTGGGGGCAGGGCTGGGCCTGGGCATTGGCTGGGGCTGGCCTGGGGCTGGGCTGGGGCTGGGACTGTGACCAGGGCTGTGGCTGGGCTGTGGCTGGAGCTGGGCTGGGGCTGAGGGTGGGGCTGGGGCTGGGGCCGGGGCTGCGACTGGGGCTGGGTCCAGGGCTGGGGCTGGGCTGTTGGTAGGGCTGGGGCTGGGGAAGGGCTGGGGCCTGGGCTGGGGATGAGGCTGGTGTGGGGCTGGGGCTGCGTCCAGGGCATGGGCTGGGCTGGGGCTGGGGCTAGGCTGGGGCAGGGCTGGGGCTGGGCTGGGGCTGGGGCTTGGGCTGGGGCAGGGCTGGGCCTGGGCTGGGGATGAGGCTGGGGTGGGGCTGGGGCTGGGTCCAGTGCAGGGCTGGGGCAAGGCTGGAACTGGGGCTGGGCTGGGGCCAAGGTTGGGTCTGGGGCTGGGCTGATGTCGAGGGTGGAGCTGGGGCTGGGGCTGCGGACAGGGCTGGGGCTAAGGCTGAGGTAGGGGTAGGGCTGGGGCTGGATTGGGGGCAGGGCTGGGGCAGGAGCCAGGGCTGGGGCAGGGCTGAGGTCAGGCCTGGGGCTGCGGCTGAGGCAGGGCTGGGGCTGGGGCTGGGGCCGGGCCTGGGGCTGGGGCTGGGGACAGGTCTGGTGCGAGGCTGGGTCTGGGGCTTGGCTGAGGGCAGGGCTGGGGCAGGTCTGGGGCTGGGGCTGGGTCCAGGGTGGGGCTGGGACTGGGCTGGGGGCAGGACTGGGCCTGGGCATTGGCTGGGGCTGGCCTGGGGCTGGGCTGGGGCTGGGGCTGGGTCCAGGGCTGTGGCTGGGCTGTGGCTGGAGCTGGGCTGGGGCTGAGGTTGGGGCTGGGGCTGGGCTAGGGCTGGGCTGGGGCCGGGGCTGCGACTGGGGCTGGGTCCAGGGCTGGGGCTGGGCTGTGGGTAGGGCTGGGGCTGGGGTTGGGCTGGGGCTGTGGCTGGGGCTGGGCTGGGGCTGGGTCCAGGGCAGGGGCTGGGCTGGGGCTGGGGCTGGGCTGGGGCAGGGCTGGGCCTGGGCGGTGGCTGGGGCTGGCCTGGGGCTGGGCTGGGGCTGGGACTGGGTCCAGGGAAGGGCTGTGTCCAGGGCTGGGGCAGGACTGGGGCCGGGCTGGGGCCGGGGGAGGGGCCGGGGCTGGGGCAGGGCTGGGCCTGGGCTGGGGATGAGGCTGGGGTGGGGCTGGGGCTGGGTCCAAGGTGGGGCTGGGTCCGGGGCTGGGGTAGGACTGGGGCCGGGCTGGGGCTGGGGCTGGGGCTGGGTCGAGGGCAGGGGCTGGACTGGGGCTGGGGCTGGGGCTGAGGGCAGGGCTGGGCTGGGGCTGGGGCTGGGACTGGGGCTGGGGCCAAGGTTGGGGCTGGGGCTGGGCTGGTGGCGAGGGTGGGGCTGGGGCTGCAGACAGGGCTGGGGCTAGGGCTGAGGTAGGGGTAGGGCTGGGGCTGGATTGGGGCCAGGGCTGGGGCAGGACTAGGCTTGAGGCTGGGCCTTGGGCTGGGGCTGGGTTGGCGCAGGGCTGGGGCTGGGCTGGGACCAGGACTGGGCTGGGGCAGGGACTAGGGCAGGGCTGGGGCTGGGGCTGGGGCTGGGGCCAGGCTAGGTCTGGGCTGGGGGAAAGTATGGGGCTGGGACTGGGGCTGGGGCTGGGCCAGGGCATGGGTTGGGCAGGGACAGGGCCTGGGCTGGGGTAGGGCTGGGACAGGGCTGGGGCAGGGCTGAGGTCCGGCCAGGGGCTGGGGCTGGGGCAGGGCTGGGGCTAGGCTGGGGCTGGGTCTGGGGCTGGGCTGGGCTGGGGCTGGGGACAGGGCTGGGGCCAGGCTGGGTCTGGCTCTGGGGCTGGGCTGGGCTGGGGCTGGGGCTGGGCTGAGGGCACGGCTGGGCTAGGCCTGGGGCTGGGGCAGGGCTAGGTTAGAGCTGGGCTGAGGCCGGGGCTGGGGCTGGGACTGGGGCAGGGTAGGGCTGGGCTAGGGCTGGGGCTGGGACAGGGCTGAGGCTGGGGCTGGGCTAGGGCAGGGCTGGGCCCGGGGCTGCGACTGGGGCTGGGTCCAGGGCTGCAGCTGGGCTGTGGCTGGGGCTGGGCTGGGGCAGGGCTGGGGCTGGAGCTGGGGCTGGGCTGGGCTGGGTCCAGGGCAGGGGCTGGGCAGGGGCTGGGGCTGGGCCAGGGCAGGGCTGGGGCAGGGTCTGGGCTGGGGCCGAGGGTGGGGCTGGGGCTGGGGCTGGGGCTGAGGGCAGGGCTGGGGCAGGGCTGGGGCTGGGGCAGGGGCCGGGGCTGGGGATAGGGCTGGGGCCAGAGCTGGGGCAGGGTTGGGGCCAGGCTGTGGCTGGGGCTGGGGCTAGGGCCGGGGGTGGGGCTGGGGCTGGGGCAGGGCTGGGCCTGGGCTGGGGCAGGGCTGGGGCTGGGGCTTGGGCTGGGGCAGGGCTGGGGCTGGGGCTGGGCTGGGGGCAGGGATGGGGATGGGGCTGGGCTGGGCTGGGCCAGGGCTGGGCCTGGGCTGGGGATGAGGCTGGGGTGGGGCTGGGGCTGGGTCCAGGGCAGGGGCTGGGCTGGGGCTGGGTCCAGGGTGGGGTTGGGGCTGGGCTGGGGGCAGGGCTGGGCCTGGGCATTGGCTGGGGCTGGCCTGGGGCTGGGCTGGGGCTGGGACTGTGACCAGGGCTGTGGCTGGGCTGTGGCTGGAGCTGGGCTGGGGCTGAGGGTGGGGCTGGGGCTGGGGCCGGGGCTGCGACTGGGGCTGGGTCCAGGGCTGGGGCTGGGCTGTTGGTAGGGCTGGGGCTGGGGAAGGGCTGGGGCCTGGGCTGGGGATGAGGCTGGTGTGGGGCTGGGGCTGCGTCCAGGGCATGGGCTGGGCTGGGGCTGGGGCTAGGCTGGGGCAGGGCTGGGGCTGGGCTAGGGCTGGGGCTTGGGCTGGGGCAGGGCTGGGCCTGGGCTGGGGATGAGGCTGGGGTGGGGCTGGGGCTGGGTCCAGTGCAGGGCTGGGGCAAGGCTGGAACTGGGGCTGGGCTGGGGGCCAAGGTTGGGTCTGGGGCTGGGCTGATGTCGAGGGTGGGGCTGGGGCTGGGGCTGCGGACAGGGCTGGGGCTAAGGCTGAGGTAGGGGTAGGGCTGGGGCTGGATTGGGGGCAGGGCTGGGGCAGGAGCCAGGGCTGGGGCAGGGCTGAGGTCAGGCCTGGGGCTGCGGCTGAGGCAGGGCTGGGGCTGGGGCTGGGGCCGGGCCTGGGGCTGGGGCTGGGGACAGGTCCTGGTGCGAGGCTGGGTCTGGGGCTTGGCTGAGGGCAGGGCTGGGGCAGGTCTGGGGCTGGGGCTGGGTCCAGGGTGGGGCTGGGACTGGGCTGGGGGCAGGACTGGGCCTGGGCATTGGCTGGGGCTGGCCTGGGGCTGGGCTGGGGCTGGGGCTGGGTCCAGGGCTGTGGCTGGGCTGTGGCTGGAGCTGGGCTGGGGCTGAGGTTGGGGCTGGGGCTGGGCTAGGAGGCTGGGCTGGGGCCGGGGCTGCGACTGGGGCTGGGTCCAGGGCTGGGGCTGGGCTGTGGGTAGGGCTGGGGCTGGGGTTGGGCTGGGGCTGTGGCTGGGGCTGGGCTGGGGCTGGGTCCAGGGCAGGGGCTGGGCTGGGGCTGGGGCTGGGCTGGGGCAGGGCTGGGCCTGGGCGGTGGCTGGGGCTGGCCTGGGGCTGGGCTGGGGCTGGGACTGGGTCCAGGGAAGGGCTGTGTCCAGGGCTGGGGCAGGACTGGGGCCGGGGCTGGGGGCCGGGGGGAGGGGCCGGGGCTGGGGCAGGGCTGGGGCCTGGGCTGGGGATGAGGCTGGGGTGGGGCTGGGGCTGGGTCCAAGGTGGGGCTGGGTCCGGGGCTGGGGTAGGACTGGGGCCGGGCTGGGGCTGGGGCTGGGGCTGGGTCGAGGGCAGGGGCTGGACTGGGGCTGGGGCTGGGGCTGAGGGCAGGGCTGGGCTAGGGCTGGGGCTGGGGACTGGGGCTGGGGCCAAGGTTGGGGCTGGGGCTGGGCTGGTGGCGAGGGTGGGGCTGGGGCTGCAGACAGGGCTGGGGGCTAGGGGCTGAGGTAGGGGTAGGGCTGGGGCTGGATTGGGGCCAGGGCTGGGGCAGGACTAGGCTTGAGGCTGGGCCTTGGGCTGGGGCTGGGTTGGCGCAGGGCTGGGGCTGGGCTGGGACCAGGACTGGGCTGGGGCAGGGACTAGGGCAGGGCTGGGGCTGGGGCTGGGGCTGGGGCCAGGCTAGGTCTGGGCTGGGGGAAAGTATGGGGCTGGGACTGGGGCTGGGGCTGGGCCAGGGCATGGGTTGGGCAGGGACAGGGCCTGGGCTGGGGTAGGGCTGGGACAGGGCTGGGGCAGGGCTGAGGTCCGGCCAGGGGCTGGGGCTGGGGCAGGGCTGGGGCTAGGCTGGGGCTGGGTCTGGGGCTGGGCTGGGCTGGGGCTGGGGACAGGGCTGGGGCCAGGCTGGGTCTGGCTCTGGGGCTGGGCTGGGCTGGGGCTGGGGCTGGGCTGAGGGCACGGCTGGGCTAGGCCTGGGGCTGGGGCAGGGCTAGGTTAGAGCTGGGCTGAGGCCGGGGCTGGGGCTGGGACTGGGGCAGGGTAGGGCTGGGCTAGGGCTGGGGCTGGGACAGGGCTGGGGCTGGGGCTGGGCTAGGGCAGGGCTGGGCCCGGGGCTGCGACTGGGGCTGGGTCCAGGGCTGCAGCTGGGCTGTGGCTGGGGCAGGGCTGGGGCAGGGCTGGGGCTGGAGCTGGGGCTGGGCTGGGCTGGGTCCAGGGCAGGGGCTGGGCAGGGGCTGGGGCTGGGCCAGGGCAGGGCTGGGGCAGGGTCTGGGCTGGGGCCGAGGGTGGGGCTGGGGCTGGGGCTGGGGCTGAGGGCAGGGCTGGGGCAGGGCTGGGGCTGGGGCAGGGGCCGGGGCTGGGGATAGGGCTGGGGCCAGAGCTGGGGCAGGGTTGGGGCCAGGCTGGGGCTGGGGCTGGGGCTAGGGCCGGGGGTGGGGCTGGGGCTGGGGCAGGGCTGGGCCTGGGCTGGGGATGAGGCTGGGGTAGGGCTGGGCCTGGGGCAGGGCTGGGCCTTGGCTGGGGAGGAGGCTGGGGTGGGGCTGGGGCTGGGTCCAGGGCAGGGGCTGGGCTGGGGCTGGGGGCTAGCCTGGGGCAGGGCTGGGCCTGGGCTGGGGGATGAGGCTGGGGTGGGGCTGGGGCCGAGGCAGGGGCAGGGCTGGGACAGGGCTGGAACTGGGGCTGCGCTGGGCTGGAGCCAAGGTTGGGTCTGGGGCTGGGCTGGTGGCGAGGGTGGGGCTGGGGCTGCGGACAGGGCTGGGGCTAGGGCTGAGGTAGGGGTAGGGCTGGGGCTGGATTGGGGCCAGGGCTGGGGCAGGACTAGGCTTGAGGCTGGGCCTTGGGCTGGGGCTGGGTTGGCGCACGGCTGGGGCTGGGGCTGAGCCAGGTTTGGGGGCAGGAGCCAGGGCTGGGGCAGGGCTGAGGTCAGGCCTGGGTCTGCAGCTGGGGCAGGGTTGGGGCTGGGGCTGGGGCTGGGCCTGGGGCTGGGGCTGGGGACAGGTTGGGGCTGGGGCTGGGCTGGGGGCAGGGCTGGGCCTGGGCATTGGCTGGGGCTGGCCTGGGGCAGGGCAGGGGCTGGGACTGGGACCAGGGCTGTGGCTGGGCTGTGGCTGGAGCTGGCTGGGGCTGAGGGTGGGGCTGGGGCTGGGCTAGGGCTGGGCTGGGGCCGGGGCTGCGACTGGGGCTGGGTCCAGGGTCTGGGGCTGGGCATGTGGGTAGGGCTGGGCCTGGGTCCCAGGGCAGGGGCTGGGCTGGGGCTGGGGCTGGGCTGGGGCAGGGCTGGGCCAGGGCGGTGGCTGGGGCAGGCCTAGGGCTGCGCTGGGGCTGGACTGGGGCTGGGGCTTAGGCTGGGGCAGGGCTGGGGCTGGGGCTGGGGCCAGGCTGGGGCCGTGAGTGGGGCTTGGCTGGGGCCAGGGCTGGGGCCGAGGGTGGGGCTGGGGCTGGGGCAGGGCTGGGCCTGGGCTGGGGATGAGGCTGGGGTGGGGCTGGGGCTGCGTCCAGGGCAGGGGCTGGGCTGGGGCTGGGGCTAGGCTGGGGCAGGGCTGGGGCAGGGCTGGGGCTGGGGCTTGGGCTGGGGGCAGGGCTGGGGCTGGGGCTGGGCTGGGGGGCAGGGATGGGGATGGGGCTGGGCTGGGCTGGGCCAGGGCTGGGCCTGGGCTGGGGATGAGGCTGGGGTGGGGCTGGGGCTGGGTCCAGGGCAGGGGCTGGGCTGGGGCTGGGTCCAGGGTGGGGTTGGGGCTGGGCTGGGGGCAGGGCTGGGCCTGGGCATTGGCTGGGGCTGGCCTGGGGCTGGGCTGGGGCTGGGACTGTGACCAGGGCTGTGGCTGGGCTGTGGCTGGAGCTGGGCTGGGGCTGAGGGTGGGGCTGGGGCTGGGGCCGGGGCTGCGACTGGGGCTGGGTCCAGGGCTGGGGCTGGGCTGTTGGTAGGGCTGGGGCTGGGGAAGGGCTGGGGCCTGGGCTGGGGATGAGGCTGGTGTGGGGCTGGGGCTGCGTCCAGGGCATGGGCTGGGCTGGGGCTGGGGCTAGGCTGGGGCAGGGCTGGGGCTGGGCTGGGGCTGGGGCTTGGGCTGGGGCAGGGCTGGGCCTGGGCTGGGGATGAGGCTGGGGTGGGGCTGGGGCTGGGTCCAGTGCAGGGCTGGGGCAAGGCTGGAACTGGGGCTGGGCTGGGGCCAAGGTTGGGTCTGGGGCTGGGCTGATGTCGAGGGTGGAGCTGGGGCTGGGGCTGCGGACAGGGCTGGGGCTAAGGCTGAGGTAGGGGTAGGGCTGGGGCTGGATTGGGGGCAGGGCTGGTGGCAGGAGCCAGGGCTGGGGCAGGGCTGAGGTCAGGCCTGGGGCTGCGGCTGAGGCAGGGCTGGGGCTGGGGCTGGGGCCGGGCCTGGGGCTGGGGCTGGGGACAGGTCTGGTGCGAGGCTGGGTCTGGGGCTTGGCTGAGGGCAGGGCTGGGGCAGGTCTGGGGCTGGGGCTGGGTCCAGGGTGGGGCTGGGACATGGGCTGGGGCAGGACTGGGCCTGGGCATTGGCTGGGGCTGGCCTGGGGCTGGGCTGGGGCTGGGGCTGGGTCCAGGGCTGTGGCTGGGCTGTGGCTGGAGCTGGGCTGGGGCTGAGGTTGGGGCTGGGGCTGGGCTAGGGCTGGGCTGGGGCCGGGGCTGCGACTGGGGCTGGGTCCAGGGCTGGGGCTGGGCTGTGGGGTAGGGCTGGGGCTGGGGGTTGGGCTTGGGGCTGTGGCTGGGGCTGGGCTGGGGCTGGGTCCAGGGCAGGGGCTGGGCTGGGGCTGGGGCTGGGCTGGGGCAGGGCTGGGCCTGGGCGGTGGCTGGGGCTGGCCTGGGGCTGGGCTGGGGCTGGGACTGGGTCCAGGGAAGGGCTGTGGTCCAGGGCTGGGGCAGGACTGGGGCCGGGCTGGGGCCGGGGGAGGGGCCGGGGCTGGGGCAGGGCTGGGCCTGGGCTGGGGATGAGGCTGGGGTGGGGCTGGGGCTGGGTCCAAGGTGGGGCTGGGTCCGGGGCTGGGGTAGGACTGGGGCCGGGCTGGGGCTGGGGCTGGGGCTGGGTCGAGGCAGGGGCTGGACTGGGGCTGGGCTGGGGCTGAGGGCAGGGCTGGGCTAGGGCTGGGGCTGGGACTGGGGCTGGGGCCAAGGTTGGGGCTGGGGCTGGGCTGGTGGCGAGGGTGGGGCTGGGGCTGCAGACAGGGCTGGGGCTAGGGCTGAGGTAGGGGTAGGGCTGGGGCTGGATTGGGGCCAGGGCTGGGGCAGGACTAGGCTTGAGGCTGGGCCTTGGGCTGGGGCTGGGTTGGCGCAGGGCTGGGGCTGGGCTGGGACCAGGACTGGGCTGGGGCAGGGACTAGGGCAGGGCTGGGGCTGGGGCTGGGGCTGGGGCCAGGCTAGGTCTGGGCTGGGGGAAAGTATGGGGCTGGGACTGGGGCTGGGGGCTGGGCCAGGGCATGGGTTGGGCAGGGACAGGGCCTGGGCTGGGGTAGGGCTGGGACAGGGCTGGGGCAGGGCTGAGGTCCGGCCAGGGGCTGGGGCTGGGGCAGGGCTGGGGCTAGGGCTGGGGCTGGGTCTGGGGCTGGGCTGGGCTGGGGCTGGGGACAGGGGCTGGGGCCAGGCTGGGTCTGGCTCTGGGGCTGGGCTGGGCTGGGGCTGGGGCTGGGCTGAGGGCACGGCTGGGCTAGGCCTGGGGCTGGGGCAGGGCTAGGTTAGAGCTGGGCTGAGGCCGGGGCTGGGGCTGGGACTGGGGCAGGGGTAGGGCTGGGCTAGGGCTGGGGCTGGGACAGGGCTGAGGTGCTGGGGCTGGGCTAGGGCAGGGCTGGGCCCGGGGCTGCGACTGGGGCTGGGTCCAGGGCTGCAGCTGGGCTGTGGCTGGGGCTGGGCTGGGGCAGGGCTGGGGCTGGAGCTGGGGCTGGGCTGGGCTGGGTCCAGGGCAGGGGCTGGGCAGGGGCTGGGGCTGGGCCAGGGCAGGGCTGGGGCAGGGTCTGGGCTGGGGGCCGAGGGTGGGGCTGGGGCTGGGGCTGGGGCTGAGGGGCAGGGCTGGGGCAGGGCTGGGGCTGGGGCAGGGGCCGGGGCTGGGGATAGGGCTGGGGCCAGAGCTGGGGCAGGGTTGGGGGGTTGGGGGCCAGGCTGGGGCTGGGGCTGGGGCTAGGGCCGGGGGTGGGGGCTGGGGGCTGGGGCAGGGCTGGGCCTGGGCTGGGGCAGGGCTGGGGCTGGGGCTTGGGCTGGGGCAGGGCTGGGGCTGGGGCTGGGCTGGGGGCAGGGATGGGGATGGGGCTGGGCTGGGCTGGGCCAGGGCTGGGCCTGGGCTGGGGATGAGGCTGGGGTGGGGCTGGGGCTGGGTCCAGGGCAGGGGCTGGGCTGGGGCTGGGTCCAGGGTGGGGTTGGGGCTGGGCTGGGGGCAGGGCTGGGCCTGGGCATTGGCTGGGGCTGGCCTGGGGCTGGGCTGGGGCTGGGACTGTGACCAGGGCTGTGGCTGGGCTGTGGCTGGAGCTGGGCTGGGGCTGAGGGTGGGGGCTGGGGCTGGGGCCGGGGCTGCGACTGGGGCTGGGTCCAGGGCTGGGGCTGGGCTGTTGGTAGGGCTGGGGCTGGGGAAGGGCTGGGGCCTGGGCTGGGGATGAGGCTGGTGTGGGGCTGGGGCTGCGTCCAGGGCATGGGCTGGGCTGGGGCTGGGGCTAGGCTGGGGCAGGGCTGGGGCTGGGCTAGGGCTGGGGGCTTGGGCTGGGGCAGGGCTGGGCCTGGGCTGGGGATGAGGCTGGGGTGGGGCTGGGGCTGGGTCCAGTGCAGGGCTGGGGCAAGGCTGGAACTGGGGCTGGGCTGGGGCCAAGGTTGGGTCTGGGGCTGGGCTGATGTCGAGGGTGGGGCTGGGGCTGGGGCTGCGGACAGGGCTGGGGCTAAGGCTGAGGTAGGGGGTAGGGCTGGGGCTGGATTGGGGGCAGGGCTGGGGCAGGAGCCAGGGCTGGGGCAGGGCTGAGGTCAGGCCTGGGGCTGCGGCTGAGGCAGGGCTGGGGCTGGGGCTGGGGGCCGGGCCTGGGGCTGGGGCTGGGGACAGGTCTGGTGCGAGGCTGGGTCTGGGGCTTGGCTGAGGGCAGGGCTGGGGCAGGTCTGGGGCTGGGGCTGGGTCCAGGGTGGGGCTGGGACTGGGCTGGGGGCAGGACTGGGCCTGGGCATTGGCTGGGGCTGGCCTGGGGCTGGGCTGGGGCTGGGGCTGGGTCCAGGGCTGTGGCTGGGCTGTGGCTGGAGCTGGGCTGGGGCTGAGGTTGGGGCTGGGGCTGGGCTAGGGCTGGGCTGGGGCCGGGGCTGCGACTGGGGCTGGGTCCAGGGCTGGGGCTGGGCTGTGGGTAGGGCTGGGGCTGGGGTTGGGCTGGGGCTGTGGCTGGGGCTGGGCTGGGGCTGGGTCCAGGGCAGGGGCTGGGCTGGGGCTGGGGCTGGGCTGGGGCAGGGCTGGGCCTGGGCGGTGGCTGGGGCTGGCCTGGGGCTGGGGCTGGGGCTGGGACTGGGTCCAGGGAAGGGCTGTGTCCAGGGCTGGGGCAGGACTGGGGCCGGGCTGGGGCCGGGGGAGGGGCCGGGGCTGGGGCAGGGCTGGGCCTGGGCTGGGGATGAGGCTGGGGTGGGGCTGGGGCTGGGTCCAAGGTGGGGCTGGGTCCGGGGCTGGGGTAGGACTGGGGCCGGGCTGGGGCTGGGGCTGGGGCTGGGTCGAGGGCAGGGGCTGGACTGGGGCTGGGGCTGGGGCTGAGGGCAGGGCTGGGCTAGGGCTGGGGCTGGGACTGGGGCTGAGGCCAAGGTTGGGGCTGGGGCTGGGCTGGTGGCGAGGGGTGGGGCTGGGGCTGCAGACAGGGCTGGGGCTAGGGCTGAGGTAGGGGTAGGGCTGGGGGCTGGATTGGGGCCAGGGCTGGGGCAGGACTAGGCTTGAGGCTGGGCCTTGGGCTGGGGCTGGGTTGGCGCAGGGCTGGGGCTGGGCTGGGACCAGGACTGGGCTGGGGGCAGGGACTAGGGCAGGGCTGGGGCTGGGGCTGGGGCTGGGGCCAGGCTAGGTCTGGGCTGGGGGAAAGTATGGGGCTGGGACTGGGGCTGGGGCTGGGCCAGGGCATGGGTTGGGCAGGGACAGGGCCTGGGCTGGGGTAGGGCTGGGACAGGGCTGGGGCAGGGCTGAGGTCCGGCCAGGGGCTGGGGCTGGGGCAGGGGCTGGGGCTAGGCTGGGGCTGGGTCTGGGGCTGGGCTGGGCTGGGGGCTGGGGACAGGGCTGGGGCCAGGCTGGGTCTGGCTCTGGGGCTGGGCTGGGCTGGGGCTGGGGCTGGGCTGAGGGCACGGCTGGGCTAGGCCTGGGGCTGGGGGCAGGGCTAGGTTAGAGCTGGGCTGAGGCCGGGGCTGGGGCTGGGGACTGGGGCAGGGTAGGGGCTGGGCTAGGGCTGGGGGCTGGGGACAGGGCTGGGGCTGGGGCTGGGCTAGGGCAGGCTGGGCCCGGGGCTGCGACTGGGGCTGGGTCCAGGGCTGCAGCTGGGCTGTGGCTGGGGCAGGGCTGGGGGCAGGGCTGGGGGCTGGAGCTGGGGCTGGGCTGGGCTGGGTCCAGGGGCAGGGGCTGGGCAGGGGCTGGGGCTGGGCCAGGGCAGGGCTGGGGCAGGGTCTGGGCTGGGGCCGAGGGTGGGGCTGGGGCTGGGGCTGGGGGCTGAGGGCAGGGCTGGGGCAGGGCTGGGGCTGGGGCAGGGGCCGGGGCTGGGGATAGGGCTGGGGCCAGAGCTGGGGCAGGGTTGGGGCCAGGCTGGGGCTGGGGCTGGGGCTAGGGCCGGGGGTGGGGCTGGGGCTGGGGCAGGGCTGGGCCTGGGCTGGGGATGAGGCTGGGGTAGGGCTGGGCCTGGGGCAGGGCTGGGCCTTGGCTGGGGAGGAGGCTGGGGTGGGGCTGGGGCTGGGTCCAGGGCAGGGGCTGGGCTGGGGCTGGGGCTAGCCTGGGGCAGGGCTGGGCCTGGGCTGGGGATGAGGCTGGGGTGGGGCTGGGGGCCGAGGCAGGGGCAGGGCTGGGACAGGGCTGGAACTGGGGCTGCGCTGGGCTGGAGCCAAGGTTGGGTCTGGGGCTGGGCTGGGTGGCGAGGGTGGGGCTGGGGCTGCGGACAGGGCTGGGGCTAGGGCTGAGGTAGGGGTAGGGCTGGGGCTGGATTGGGGCCAGGGCTGGGGCAGGACTAGGCTTGAGGCTGGGCCTTGGGCTGGGGCTGGGTTGGCGCACGGCTGGGGCTGGGGCTGGAGCCAGGTTTGGGGCAGGAGCCAGGGCTGGGGCAGGGGCTGAGGTCAGGCCTGGGTCTGCAGCTGGGGCAGGGTTGGGGCTGGGGCTGGGGGCTGGGCCTGGGGCTGGGGCTGGGACAGGGTGGGGCTGGGACTGGGCTGGGGGCAGGACTGGGGCCTGGGCATTGGCTGGGGCTGGCCTGGGGCTTGGCTGGGGCTGGGACTGGGACCAGGGCTGTGGCTGGGCTGTGGCTGGAGCTGGGCTGGGGCTGAGGGTGGGGCTGGGGCTGGTCTAGGGCTGGGCTGCGGCCGGGGGCTGCGACTGGGGCTGGGTCCAGGGCTGGGGCTGGGCTGTGGGTAGGGCTGGGCCTGGGTCCAGGGCAGGGGCTGGGCTGGGGCTGGGGCTGGGCTGGGGCAGGGCTGGGCCAGGGCGGTGGCTGGGGCAGGCCTAGGGCTGCGCTGGGGCTGGACTGGGGCTGGGGCTAGGCTGGGGCAGGGGCTGGGGCTGGGGCTGGGGCCGGGGGCTGGGGCCGTGAGTGGGGCTTGGCTGGGGCCAGGGCTGGGGCCGAGGGGTGGGGCTGGGGCTGGGGCAGGGCTGGGCCTGGGCTGGGGATGAGGCTGGGGTGGGGCTGGGGCTGTGTCCAGGGCAGGGGCTGGGCTGGGGCTGGGGCTAGGCTGGGGCAGGGCTGGGGCAGGGCTGGGCTAGGGCAGGGCTGGGCCCGGGGCTGCGACTGGGGTTGGGACCAGGGCTGCAGCTGGGCTGTGGCTGGGGCTGGGCTGGGGCAGGGCTGGGGCTGGAGCTGGGGGCTGGGCTGGGCTGGGTCCAGGGCAGGGGCTGGGCAGGGTCTGGGGCTGGGCCAGGGCAGGGCTGGGGCAGGGGCTGGGCTGGGGGCCGAGGGTGGGGCTGGGGCTGGGGCTGGGGCTGAGGGCAGGGGCTGGGGCCAGAGCTGGGGCAGGGCTGGGGCCAGGCTGGGGGCTGGGGCCGGGGCTAGGGCCGGGGGTGGGGCTGGGGCTGGGGCAGGGCTGGGCCTGGGCTGGGGATGAGGCTGGGGTGGGGCTGGGGCTGGGTCCAGGGCAGGGGGCTGGGCTGGGGCTGGGGCTAGGCTGGGGCAGGGCTGGGGCTGGGCTGGGCTGGGGCTGGGTCCAGGGCAGGGATGGGGCTGGGGCTGGGGCTGGGACCGGGGCTGGGCTGGGGTAAGGCTGGCACAGGGCTGGGGCTCGGGCTGGGTCTGGGGCGGGGACTGGGACAGGGCTAGGCCTGGGGCTGGGCTGGGGCCGAGTCTGGGGCCGGGGCTGGGGCCGGGGCAGGGGCGTGGCTGGGACAGGGCTGGAACTGGGGCTGCGCTGGGCTGGAGCCAAGGTTGGGTCTGGGGCTGGGCTGGGTGGCGAGGGTGGGGCAGGGGCTGCGGACAGGGCTGGGGCTAGGGCTGAGGTAGGGGTAGGGCTGGGGCTGGATTGGGGCCAGGGCTGGGGCAGGACTAGGCTTGAGGCTGGGCCTTGGGCTGGGGCTGGGTTGGCGCAGGGCTGGGGGCTGGGGCAGGAGCCAGGGCTGGGGCAGGGCTGAGGTCAGGCCTGGGGCTGCGGCTGGGGCAGGGGCTGGGGCTGGGGCTGGGGGCTGGGCCTGGGGCTGGGGCTGGGACAGGGCTGGGGCGAGGCTGGGGCTGGGGCGAGGCTGGGTCTGGGGCTGGGCTGAGGGCAGGGCTGGGGCTGGGGCTGTGGCTGGGCTGTGGCTGGGCCGGTGCAGGGCTGGGCTGGGGCAGGGCTGGGGCTGGGGCAGGGCTGGGCTGGGGCCGGGGCTGGGGATGGGTCGGGGGGTGGGCCTTGGCTGGGGATGAGGCTGGGGTGGGGGCTGGGGCTGGGTCCAGGGCTGGGGCTGGGCTGTGGCTGGGCCGGGGCAGGGCTGGGCTGAGGCAGGGCTGGGGCTGGGGCTGGGGATGGGGCGGGGGTGGGCCTTGGCTGGGGATGAGGCTGGGGTGGGGCTGGGGCTGGGTCCAGGGCTGGGGCTGGGCTGGGGCTGGGACTGGGGGCAGGGCTAGGGCTGGGCTGGGGGCAAGGATGGGGTTTGGGCTGGGGCTGGGCCAGGGCTTTGGCTAGGCTGGGACCCGGGGCTGGGCTGGGGGTAGGGCTGGCACAGGGCTAGACCTGGGGCTGGGCTGGGGCCGAGTCTGGGGCTGGGTCTGGGGCCGGTGCAGGGGGCAGGGCTTGAACTGGGGCTGGGCTGGGGCCAAGGTTGGGGCTGGGGCCGGGGCTGGGGCAGGACTGGGGCCGGGCTGGGCCTGGGGCTGGGGCTGGGGCTGGGTCTAGGGCTTGGGTTGGGCAGGGGACAGGGGCTGGGCTGGGGTAGGGCTGGCACAGGGCTGGGGCAGGGCTGAGGTCCGGCCAGGGGCTGGGGCTGGGGCAGGGCTGGGGCTAGGCTGGGGCTGGGCCTGGGGCTGGGCTGGGCTGGGGCTGGGGACAGGGCTGGGGCCAGGCTGGGTCTGGGTCTGGGGCTGGGCTGGGCTGGGGCTGGGGCTGGGCTGAGGGCACGGCTGGGCTAGGCCTGGGGCTGGGGCAGGGCTAGGTTAGAGCTGGGCTGAGGCCGGGGCTGGGGCTGGGACTGGGGCAGGGCAGGGCTGGGCTAGGGCTGGGGCTGGGACAGGGCTGGGGCTGGGGCTGGGCTAGGGCAGGTGTGGGCCCGGGGCTGCGACTGGGGCTGGGTCCAGGGCAGGGGCTGGGCAGGGGCTGGGGCTGGGCTAGGGCAGGGCTGGGGCAGGGGGCTGGGCTGGGGCCGAGGGTGGGGCTGGGGGCTGGGGCTGGGGCTGAGGGCAGGGGCTGGGGCAGGGCTGGGGCTGAGGCAGGGGCCGGGGCTGGGGATAGGGCTGGGGCCAGAGCTGGGGCAGGGCTGGGGCCAGGCTGGGGCTGGAGCCGGGGCTAGGGCCGGGGGTGGGGCTGGGGCTGGTTCAGGGCTGGGCCTGGGCTGGGGATGAGGCTGGGGTGGGGCTGGGCCTGGGGCAGGGCTGGGCCTGGGCTGGGGAGGAGGCTGGGGTGGGGCTGGGGCTGGGTCCAGGGCAGGGGCTGGGCTGGGGCTGGGGCTAGCCTGGGGCAGGGCTGGGCCTGGGCTGGGGAGGAGGCTGGGGTGGGGCTGGGGCTGGGTCCAGGGCAGGGCTGGGGCTTGGGCTGGGCTGGGACCGGGGCTGGGCTGGGGTAAGGCTGGCACAGGGCTGGGGCTGGGGCTGGGGCGGGGACTGGGACAGGGCTAGGCCTGGGGCTGGGCTGGGGCCGAATCTGGGGTCGGGGCTGGGGCCGGGGCAGGGGCAGGGCTGGGACAGGGCTGGAACTGGGGCTGCGCTGGGCTGGAGCCAAGGTTGGGTCTGGGGCTGGGCTGGTGGCGAGGGTGGGGCTGGGGCTGCGGACAGGGCTGGGGCTAGGGCTGAGGTAGGGGTAGGGCTGGGGCTGGATTGGGGCCAGGGCTGGGGCAGGACTAGGCTTGAGGCTGGGCCTTGGGCTGGGGCTGGGTTGGCGCAGGGCTGGGGCTGGGGCTGGAGCCAGGTTTGGGGCAGGAGCCAGGGCTGGGGCAGGGCTGAGGTCAGGCCTGGGGCTGCGGCTGGGGCAGGGCTGTGGCTGGGGCTGGGGCTGGGCTGTGGCTGGGCCGGGGCAGGGCTGGGCTGGGGCAGGGCTGGGGCTGGGGCAGGGCTGAGTGGGGCCGGGGCTGGGGATGGGGCGGGGACTGGGAGAGTGCTGGGGCTGGGGCTGGGTCCAGGGCTGGGGCTGGGCGGTGGCTGGGGCTGGGCTGGGGCAGGGCTGGGGCTGGGGCTTGGCTGGGGGGCAGGGATGGGGATGGGGCTGAGCTGGGCTGGGGCAGGGCTGGGCCTGGGCTGGGGATGAGGCTGGGGTGGGGCTGGGGCTGGGTCCAGGGCAGGGGCTGGGCCTGGGCTGGGTCCAGGTTGGGGCTGGGGCTGGGCTGGGGGCAGGGCTGGGCCTGGGCATTGGCTGGGGCTGGCCTGGGGCTTGGCTGGGGCTGGGACTGGGGACCAGGGCTGTGGCTGGGCTGTGGCTGGAGCTGGGCTGGGGCTGAGGGTGGGGCTGGGGCTGGGCTAGGGCTGGGCTGGGGCCGGGGCTGCGACTGGGGCTGGGTCCAGGGCTGGGGCTGGGCTGTGGGTAGGGCTGGGCCTGGGTCCAGGGCAGGGGCTGGGCTGGGGCTGGGGCTGGGCTGGGGCAGGGCTGGGCCAGGGCGGTGGCTGGGGCAGGCCTAGGGCTGCGCTGGGGCTGGACTGGGGCTGGGGCTAGGCTGGGGCAGGGCTGGGGCTGGGGCTGGGGCCGGGGCTGGGGCCGTGAGTGGGGCTTGGCTGGGGCCAGGGCTGGGGCCGAGGGTGGGGCTGGGGCTGGGGCAGGGCTGGGCCTGGGCTGGGGATGAGGCTGGGGTGGGGCTGGGGCTGCGTCCAGGGCAGGGGCTGGGCTGGGGCTGGGGCTAGGCTGGGGCAGGGCTGGGGCAGGGCTGGGACTGGGGCTTGGGCTGGGGCAGGGCTGGGGCTGGGGCTGGGCTGGGGGCAGGGATGGGGATGGGGCTGGGCTGGGCTGGGCCAGGGCTGGGCCTGGGCTGGGGATGAGGCTGGGGTGGGGCTGGGGCTGGGTCCAGGGCAGGGGCTGGGCTGGGGCTGGGTCCAGGGTGGGGTTGGGGCTGGGCTGGGGGCAGGGCTGGGCCTGGGCATTGGCTGGGGCTGGCCTGGGGCTGGGCTGGGGCTGGGACTGTGACCAGGGCTGTGGCTGGGGCTGTGGCTGGAGCTGGGCTGGGGCTGAGGGTGGGGCTGGGGCTGGGCTAGGGCTGGGCTGGAGCCGGGGCTGCGACTGGGGCTGGGTCCAGGGCTGGGGCTGGGCTGTGGGTAGGGCTGGGCCTGGGTCCAGGGCAGGGGCTGGGCTGGGGCTGGGGCTGGGCTGGGGCAGGGCTGGGCCAGGGCGGTGGCTGGGGTAGGCCTAGGGCTGCGCTGGGGCTGGACTGGGGCTGGGGCTAGGCTGGGGCAGGGCTGGGGCTGGGGCTGGGGCCGGGGCTGGGGCCGTGAGTGGGGCTTGGCTGGGGCCAGGGCTGGGGCCGAGGGTGGGGCTGGGGCTGGGGCAGGGCTGGGCCTGGGCTGGGGATGAGGCTGGGGTGGGGCTGGGGCTGCGTCCAGGGCAGGGGGCTGGGCTGGGGCTGGGGCTAGGCTGGGGCAGGGCTGGGGCAGGGCTGGGGCTGGGGCTTGGGCTGGGGCAGGGCTGGGGCTGGGGCTGGGCTGGGGGCAGGGATGGGGATGGGGCTGGGCTGGGCTGGGCCAGGGCTGGGCCTGGGCTGGGGATGAGGCTGGGGTGGGGCTGGGGCTGGGTCCAGGGCAGGGGCTGGGCTGGGGCTGGGTCCAGGGTGGGGTTGGGGCTGGGCTGGGGGCAGGGCTGGGCCTGGGCATTGGCTGGGGCTGGCCTGGGGCTGGGCTGGGGCTGGGACTGTGACCAGGGCTGTGGCTGGGCTGTGGCTGGAGCTGGGCTGGGGCTGAGGGTGGGGCTGGGGGCTGGGGCCGGGGCTGCGACTGGGGCTGGGTCCAGGGCTGGGGCTGGGCTGTTGGTAGGGCTGGGGCTGGGGAAGGGCTGGGGCCTGGGCTGGGGATGAGGCTGGTGTGGGGCTGGGGCTGCGTCCAGGGCATGGGCTGGGCTGGGGCTGGGGCCAGGCTGGGGCAGGGCTGGGGCTGGGCTGGGGCTGGGGCTTGGGCTGGGGCAGGGCTGGGCCTGGGCTGGGGATGAGGCTGGGGTGGGGCTGGGGCTGGGTCCAGTGCAGGGCTGGGGCAAGGCTGGAACTTGGGCTGGGCTGGGGCCAAGGTTGGGTCTGGGGCTGGGCTGATGTCGAGGGTGGGGCTGGGGCTGGGGCTGCGGACAGGGCTGGGGCTAAGGCTGAGGTAGGGGTAGGGCTGGGGCTGGATTGGGGGCAGGGCTGGGGCAGGAGCCAGGGCTGGGGCAGGGCTGAGGTCAGGCCTGGGGCTGCGGCTGGGGCAGGGCTGGGGCTGGGGCTGGGGCCGGGCCTGGGGCTGGGGCTGGGGACAGGTCTGGTGCGAGGCTGGGTCTGGGGCTTGGCTGAGGGCAGGGCTGGGGCAGGGCTGGGGCTGGGGCTGGGTCCAAGGTGGGGCTGGGACTGGGCTGGGGGCAGGACTGGGCCTGGGCATTGGCTGGGGCTGGCCTGGTGCTGGGCTGGGGCTGGGGCTGGGTCCAGGGCTGTGGCTGGGCTGTGGCTGGAGCTGGGCTGGGGCTGAGGTTGGGGCTGGGGCTGGGCTAGGGCTGGGCTGGGGCCGGGGCTGCGACTGGGGCTGGGTCCAGGGCTGGGGCTGGGCTGTGGGTAGGGCTGGGCTGGGGGCAGGGATGGGGATGGGGCTGGGCTGGGCTGGGGCAGGGCTGGGCCTGGGCTGGGGATGAGGCTGGGGGTGGGGCTGGGGCTGGGTCCAGGGCAGGGGCTGGGCTGGGGCTGGGTCCAGGGTGGGGTTGGGGCTGGGCTGGGTCCAGGGCTGGGCCTGGGCATTGGCTGGGGCTTCCCTGGGGCTGGGCTGGGGCTGGGACTGTGACCAGGGCTGTGGCTGGGCTGTGGCTGGAGCTGGGCTGGGGCTGAGGGTGGGGCTGGGGCTGGGCTAGGCCTGGGCTGGGGCCGGGGCTGCGACTGGGGCTGGGTCCAGGGCTGGGGCTGGGCTGTGGGTAGGGCTGGGCCTGGGTCCAGGGCAGGGGCTGGGCTGGGGCTGGGGCTGGGCTGGGGCAGGGCTGGGCCAGGGCGGTGGCTGGGGTAGGCCTAGGGCTGCGCTGGGGCTGGACTGGGGCTGGGGCTAGGCTGGGGCAGGGCTGGGGCTGGGGCTGGGGCCGGGGCTGGGGCCGTGAGTGGGGCTTGGCTGGGGCCAGGGCTGGGGCCGAGGGTGGGGCTGGGGCTGGGGCAGGGCTGGGCCTGGGCTGGGGATGAGGCTGGGGTGGGGCTGGGGCTGCGTCCAGGGCAGGGGCTGGGCTGGGGCTGGGGCTAGGCTGGGGCAGGGCTGGGGCAGGGCTGGGGCTGGGGCTTGGGCTGGGGCAGGGCTGGGGCTGGGGCTGGGCTGGGGGCAGGGATGGGGATGGGGGCTGGGCTGGGCTGGGCCAGGGCTGGGCCTGGGCTGGGGATGAGGCTGGGGTGGGGCTGGGGCTGGGTCCAGGGCAGGGGCTGGGCTGGGGCTGGGTCCAGGGTGGGGTTGGGGCTGGGCTGGGGGCAGGGCTGGGCCTGGGCATTGGCTGGGGCTGGCCTGGGGCTGGGCTGGGGCTGGGACTGTGACCAGGGCTGTGGCTGGGCTGTGGCTGGAGCTGGGCTGGGGCTGAGGGTGGGGCTGGGGCTGGGCTAGGGCTGGGCTGGGGCCGGGGCTGCGACTGGGGCTGGGTCCAGGGCTGGGGCTGGGCTGTTGGTAGGGCTGGGGCTGGGGAAGGGCTGGGGCCTGGGCTGGGGATGAGGCTGGTGTGGGGCTGGGGCTGCGTCCAGGGCATGGGCTGGGCTGGGGCTAGGCTGGGGCAGGGCTGGGGCTGGGCTGGGGCTGGGGCTTGGGCTGGGGCAGGGCTGGGCCTGGGCTGGGGATGAGGCTGGGGTGGGGCTGGGGCTGGGTCCAGTGCAGGGCTGGGGCAAGGCTGGAACTGGGGCTGGGCTGGGGCCAAGGTTGGGTCTGGGGCTGGGCTGATGTCGAGGGTGGGGCTGGGGCTGGGGCTGCGGACAGGGCTGGGGCTAAGGCTGAGGTAGGGGTAGGGCTGGGGCTGGATTGGGGGCAGGGCTGGGGCAGGAGCCAGGGCTGGGGCAGGGCTGAGGTCAGGCCTGGGGCTGCGGCTGGGGCAGGGCTGGGGCTGGGGCTGGGGCCGGGCCTGGGGCTGGGGCTGGGGACAGGTCTGGTGCGAGGCTGGGTCTGGGGCTTGGCTGAGGGCAGGGCTGGGGCAGGTCTGGGGCTGGGGCTGGGTCCAGGGTGGGGCTGGGACTGGGCTGGGGGCAGGACTGGGCCTGGGCATTGGCTGGGGCTGGCCTGGTGCTGGGCTGGGGCTGGGGCTGGGTCCAGGGCTGTGGCTGGGCTGTGGCTGGAGCTGGGCTGGGGCTGAGGTTGGGGCTGGGGCTGGGCTAGGGCTGGGCTGGGGCCGGGGCTGCGACTGGGGCTGGGTCCAGGGCTGGGGCTGGGCTGTGGGTAGGGCTGGGGCTGGGGGTCGGGCTGGGGCTGTGGCTGGGGCTGGGCTGGGGCTGGGTCCAGGGCAGGGGCTGGGCTGGGGCTGGGGCTGGGCTGGGGCAGGGCTGGGCCTGGGCGGTGGCTGGGGCTGGCCTGGGGCTGGGCTGGGGCTGGGACTGGGTCCAGGGAAGGGGCTGGACTGGGCCTGGTGCTAGGCTGGGGCTGGGCTGGGGCTGGGCTGGGGCTGGCGCTGGGTCCAGGGTGGGGCTGTGTCCAGGGCTGGGGCAGGACTGGGGCCGGGCTGGGGCCGGGGGAGGGTCCGGGGCTGGGGCAGGGCTGGGCCTGGGCTGGGGATGAGGCTGGGGTGGGGCTGGGGCTGGGTCCAAGGTGGGGCTGGGTCCGGGGCTGGGGTAGGACTGGGGCCGGGCTGGGGCTGGGGCTGGGGCTGGGTCGAGGGCTGGGGCTGGACTGGGGCCGAGGGTGGGGGCCAGGACTGGGGCTGGGGCTGGGGCTGAGGGCAGGGCTGGGCTAGGGCTGGGGCTGGGACTGGGGCTGGGGCCAAGGTTGGGGCTGGGGCTGGGCTGGTGGCGAGGGTGGGGCTGGGGCTGCAGACAGGGCTGGGGCTAGGGCTGAGGTAGGGGTAGGGCTGGGGCTGGATTGGGGCCAGGGCTGGGGCAGGGACTAGGCTTGAGGCTGGGCCTTGGGCTGGGGCTGGGTTGGCGCAGGGCTGGGGCTGGGCTGGGACCAGGACTGGGCTGGGGCAGGGACTAGGGCAGGGCTGGGGCTGCGGCTGGGGCTGGGGCCAGGCTAGGTCTGGGCTGGGGGAAAGTATGGGGCTGGGACTGGGGCTGGGGCTGGGCCAGGGCATGGGTTGGGCAGGGACAGGGTCCAGGGCTGGGGCTGGGCTGTGGGTAGGGCTGGGGCTGGGGCAGGGCTGGGGCTGTGGCTGGGGCTGGGCTGGGGCTGGGTCCAGGGCAGGGGCTGGGCTGGGGCTGGGGCTGGGCTGGGGCAGGGCAGGGCCTGGGCGGTGGCTGGGGCTGGCCTGGGTCTGGGCTGGGGCTGGGACTGGGTCCAGGGAAGGGGCTGGACTGGGCCTGGTGCTAGGCTGGGGCAGGGCTGGGGCTGGGCTGGGGGCTGGCGCTGGGTCCAGGGTGGGGCTGTGTCCAGGGCTGGGGCAGGACTGGGGCCAGGCTGGGGCCGGGGGGAGGGGCCGGGGCTGGGGCAGGGCTGGGCCTGGGCTGGGGATGAGGCTGGGGTGGGGCTGGGGCTGGGTCCAAGGTGGGGCTGGGGTCCCGGGCTGGGGCAGGACTGGGGCCGGGCTGGGGCTGGGGCTGGGGCTGGGTCCAGGGCAGGGGCTGGACTGGGGCCGAGGGTGGGGGCCAGGACTGGGGCTGGGGCTGAGGGCAGGGCTGGGCTAGGGCTGGGGCTGGGACTGGGGCTGGGGCCAAGTTTGGGGGCTGGGGGCTGGGGTGGTGGCGAGGGTGGGGCTGGGGCTGGGGCTGCAGACAGGGCTGGGGCTAGGGCTGAGGTAGGGGTAGGGCTGGGGCTGGATTGGGGCCAGGGCTGGGGCAGGACTAGGCTTGAGGCTGGGCCTTGGGCTGGGGCTGGGTTGGCGCAGGCCTGGGGCTGGGCTGGGACCAGGACTGGGCTGGGGCAGGGACTAGGGCAGGGCTGGGGCTGGGGCTGGGGCTGGGGCCGGGCTAGGTCTGGGCTGGGGGAAAGTATGGGGCTGGGACTGGGGCTGGGGCTGGACCAGGGCTGGGGTTGGGCAGGGACAGGGCCTGGGCTGGGGTAGGGCTGGCACAGGGCTGGGGCAGGGCTGAGGTCCGGCCAGGGGCTGGGGCTGGGGCAGGGCTGGGGCTAGGCTGGGGCTGGGCCTGGGGCTGGGCTGGGCTGGGGCTGGGGACAGGGCTGGGGGCCAGGCTGGGTCTGGGTCTGGGGCTGGGCTGGGCTGGGGCTGGGGCTGGGGCTGGGCTGAGGGCACGGCTGGGCTAGGCCTGGGGCTGGGGCAGGGCTAGGTTAGAGCTGGGCTGAGGCCGGGGCTGGGGCTGGGACTGGGGCAGGGCAGGGCTGGGCTAGGGCTGGGGCTGGGACAGGGCTGGGGCTGGGGCTGGGCTAGGGCAGGGCTGGGCCCGGGACTGCGACTGGGGCTGGGTCCAGGGCTGCAGCTGGGCTGTGGCTGGGGCTGGGCTGGGGCAGGGCTGGGGCTGGAGCTGGGGCTGGGCTGGGCTGGGTCCAGGGCAGGGGGCTGGGCAGGGGCTGGGGCTGGGCAGGGTCTGGTGCTGGGCCAGGGCAGGGCTGGGGCAGGGGCTGGGCTGGGGCCGAGGGTGGGGCTGGGGCTGGGGCTGGGGGCTGGGGCTGAGGGCAGGGCTGTGCTAGGGCTGGGGCTGGGTCCAGGGCAAGGGCTGGACTGGGGCTGGGGCTGGGCCGGGGCAAGGCTGGGGCAGGGGCTGGGCTGGGGCCGAGGGTGGGGCTGGGCCTGGGGCTGGGGCTGAGGGCAGGGGCTGGGCTAGGGCTGGGACAGGGGCAGGAGCCGGGGATGGGTCCGGGGGTGGAGCTGGGTCTGGGGCTGGGCTGCGCCTGGGCTGGGGATGAGGCTGGGGCAGGGCTAGGGCTGGGCTGGGACCGGGGCTGGGCTGGGGTAGGGCTGGCACAGGGCTGGGGCAGGGCTGAGGTCCGGCCAGGGGCTGGGGCTGGGGCAGGGCTGGGGCTAGGCTGGGGCTGGGCTAGGGCTGGGCTGGGGCAGGGGCTGCGACTGATGCTGGGTCCAGGGCTGGGGGCTGGGCTGTGAGTAGGGCTGCGCTGGGGCAGGGCTGGCGCTGTGGCTGGGGCTGGGCTGGGGCTGGGTCCAGGGCAGGGGCTGGGCTGGGGCTGGGGCTGGGGCTGGGGCAGGGCTGGGCCTGGGCGGTGGCTGGGGCTGGCCTGGGGCTGGGCTGGGGCTGGGACTGGGTCCAGGGAAGGGGCTGGACTCGGGCTGGGGCTAGGCTGGGGCAGGGCTGGGGCTGGGCTCGGGCTGGCGCTGGGTCCAGGGTGGGGCTGTGTCCAGGGCTGGGGCAGGACTGGGGCCGGGCTGGGGCTGGGGCTGGGCTGAGGGCAGGGGTGGGGCAGGGCTGGGGATGGGGCAGGGCTGGGACTGGGTCCAGGGCTGTGGCTGGGCTGTGGCTGGAGCTGGGCTGGGGCTGAGGGTGAGGCTAGGGCTGGGCTAGAGCAGGGCTGGGGCCGGGGCTGCTACTGGGGCTGGGTCTAGGGCTGTGGCTGGGCTGTGGCTGGGGCTGGGCTGGGGCAGGGGCTGGGCTGGGGCCGAGGGTGGGGCTGGGGCTGGGCAGGGGCGGGGGCTGGGGCAGGGCTGGGCTACGGCTGGGCTGGGACCCGGGGATGGGCCCGGGGGGTGGGGGGTGGGTTTGGGGCTGGGGCTGGGGCAGGGCTGGGCCTTGGCTGGGGATGAGGCTGGGGTGGGGCTGGGGCTGGGTCCAAGGTGGGGCTGGGTCCGGGGCTGGGGCAGGACTGGGGCCGGTCTGGGCCTGGGGCTGGGGCTGGGTCCAGGGCAGTGGCTGGACTGGGGCTGGGGCTGGGCCGGGGCTGGGGCTGGGCTGGGGCCGAGGGTGGGACTGGGACTGGGGCTGGGGCTGAGGGCAGGGCTGGGCTAGGGCTGGGGCTGGGGCAGGAGCCGGGGATGGGTCTGGGGGTGGAGCTGGGTCTGGGGCTGGGCTGCGCCTGGGCTGGGGATGAGGCTGGGGCAGGGCTAGGGCTGGGCTGGGACCGGGGGCTGGGCTGGGGTCGGGCTGGCACAGGGCTGGGGCAGGGCTGAGGTCCGGCCAGGGGCTGGGGCTGGGGCAGGGCTGGGGCTAGGCTGGGGCTGGGCCTGGGGCTGGGCTGGGCTGGGACTGGGGACAGGGCTGGGGCCAGGCTGGGTCTGGGTCTGGGTCTGGGCTGGGCTGGGGCTGGGTCTGGGCTGAGGGCACGGCTGGGCTAGGCCTGGGGCTGGGGCAGGGCTAGGTTAGAGCTGGGCTGAGGCCGGGGCTGGGGCTGGGACTGGGGCAGGGCACGGCTGGGCTAGGGCTAGGGCTGGGACAGGGCTGGGGCTGGGGCTGGGGCTGAGGGTGGGGCTGGGGCTGGGCTAGGGCAGGGCTGGGCCCGGGGCTGCGACTGTGGCTGGGTCCAGGGCTGCAGCTGGGCTGTGGCTGGGGCTGGGCTGGGGCAGGGCTGGGGCTGTGGCTGGGGCCTGGGCTGGGCTGGGTCCAGGGCAGGGGCTGGGCAGGGGCTGGGGCTGGGCCAGGGCAGGGCTGGGGCAGGGTCTGGGCTGGGGCCGAGGGTGGGGCTGGGGCTGGGGCTGGGGGCTGGGGCTGAGGGCAGGGCTGGGGCCAGAGCTGGGGCAGGGCTGGGGCCAGGCTGGGGCTGGGGCCGGGGCTAGGGCCGGGGGTGGGGCTGGGGCTGGGGCAGGGCTGGGCCCGGGCTGGGGATAAGGCTGGGGTGGGTCTGGGGCTGGGTCCAGGGCAGGGGCTGGGCTGGGGCTGGGGCTAGGCTGGGGCAGGGCTGGGGGCTGGGCTGGGCTGGGGCTTGGGCTGGGGCAGGGCTGGGCCTGGGCTGGGGATGAGGCTGGGGGTGGGGCTGGGGCTGGGTCCAGGGTAGGGCTGGGGCTTGGGCTGGGCAGGGGCCGGGGCTGGGGATGGGGCGGGGACTGGGAGAGGGCTGGGGCTGGGGCTGGGTCCAGGGCTGGGGCTGGGCGGTGGCTGGGGCTGGGCTGGGGCAGGGCTGGGGCTGGGGCTGGGCTGGGGGCAGGGATGGGGATGGGGCTGGGCTGGGCTGGGGTGGGGCTGGGCTGGGCTGGGGTAGGGCTGGGCCTGGGCTGGGGATGAGACTGGGGTGGGGCTGGGGCTGGGTCCAGGGCAGGGGCTGGGCTGGGGCTGGGGCTAGGCTGGGGCAGGGCTGGGGCAGGGCTGGGGCTGGGGCTGGGTCCAGGGTGGGGCTGGGGCTGAGCTGGGGGGCAGGGCTGGGCCTGGGCATTGGCTGGGGCTGGCCTGGGGCTGGGCTGGGGCTGGGACTGGCTCCAGGGCTGTGGCTGGGCTGTGGCTGGAGCTGGGCTGGGGCTGAGGTTGGGGCTGGGGCTGTGTCCAAGGGTGGGGGCTGGGCTGTGTCTAGGGCTGGGTTGGGGCAGGGCTGGGGCTGTGGCTGGGGCTGGGCTGGGGCTGGGTCCAGGGCTGTGGCTGGGCTGTGGCTGGAGCTGGGCTGGGGCTGAGGTTGGCGCTGGGGCTGGGCTAGGGCTGGGCTAGGGCTGGGCTGGGGCAGGGGCTGCGACTGATGCTGGGTCCAGGGCTGGGGCTGGGCTGTGGGTCGGGGCTGCGCTGGGGCAGGGGCTGGGGCTGTGGCTGGGGCTGGGCTGGGGCTGGGTCCAGGGCAGGGGCTGGGCTGTTGCTGGGGCTGGGGCTGGGGTCCAGGGCTGTAGCTGGGCTGTGGCTGGAGCTGGGCTGGGGCTGAGTTTGGGGGCTGGGGCTGGGCTAGGGCTGGGCTGGGGCCGGGGCTGCGACTGGGGCTGGGTCCAGGGCTGGGTCTGCGCTGTGGGTAGGGCTGGGGCTGGGGCAGGGCTGGGGCTGTGGCTGTGGCTGGGCTGGGGCTGGGTCCAGGGCAGGGGCTGGGCTGGGGCTGGGGCTGGGCTGGGGCAGGGCTGGGCGTGGGCGGTGGATGGGGCTGGCCTGGGGCTGGGCTGGGGCTGGGACTGGGTCCAGGGAAGGGGCTGGGCTGGGGCTGGGGCTAGGCTGGGGCAGGTCTGGGGCTGGGCTGGGCTGGGGCTTGGGCTGAGGCACGGCTGGGGCTGGGGCACGGCTGGACTGGGGCCGGGGCTGGGGATGGGGCGGGGGACTGGGAGAGGGCTGGGGCTGGGGCTGGATCCAGGGCTGGGGCTGGGCGGTAGCTGGGGCTGGGCTGGGGCAGGGCTGGGGCTGGGGCTGGGCTGGGGGCAGGGATGGGGATGGGGCTGGGCTGGGCTGGGGTAGGGCTGGGCCTGGGCTGGGGATGAGACTGGGGTGGGGCTGGGGCTGGGTCCAGGGCAGGGGCTGGGCTGGGGCTGGGGCTGGGTTCAGGGCTGTGGCTGGGCTGTGGCTGGAGCTCGGCTGGGGCTGAGGGTGGGGCTGGGGCTGGGCTAGGGCTGGGCTGGGGCTGGGCTGGGGCAGGGGCTGCGACTGATGCTGGGTCCAGGGCTGGGGCTGGGGCTGGGTTCAGGGCTGTGGCTGGGCTGTGGCTGGAGCTGGGCTGGGGCTGAGGTTGGGGCTGGGGCTGGGCTAGGGCTGGGCTGGGGCTGGGGCTGCGACTGGGGCTGGGTCCAGGGCTGCAGCTGGGCTGTGGCTGTGGCTGGGCTGGGGCAGGGCTGGGGCTGGAGCTGGGGCTGGGCTGGGCTGGGTCCAGGGCAGGGGCTGGGCAGGGGCTGGGGCTGGGCCAGGGCAGGGCTGGGGCAGGGGCTGGGCTGGGGCCGAGGGTGGGGCTGGGGCTGGGGCTGGGGCTGAGGGCAGGGCTGCAGCTGGGCTGTGGCTGGGGCTGGGCTGGGGCAGGGCTGGGGCTGGGCCAGGGCAGGGCTGGGGCAGGGTCTGGGCTGGGGCCGAGGGTGGGGCTGGGGCTGGGGCTGGGGCTGAGGGCAGGGCTGGGGCTGGGGCCGGGGCTGAGGGCAGGGCTGGGGCCAGAGCTGGGGCAGGGCTGGGGCCAGGCTGGGGCTGGGGCCGGGGCTAGGGCCGGGGGTGGGGCTGGGGCTGGGGCAGGGCTGGGCCTGGGCTGGGGATGAGGCTGGGGCTGGGCCAGGGCTTGGGCTGGGCTGGGACCGGGGCTGCGACTGGGGCTGGGTCCAGGGCTGGGGCTGGGCTGTGGGTAGGGCTGGGGCTGGGCAGGGCTGGGGCTGTGGCTGGGGCTGGGCTGGGGCTGGGTCCAGGGCAGGGGCTGGGCTGGGGCTGGGGCTGGGCTGGGGCAGGGCTGGGCCTGGGCGGTGGATGGGGCTGGCCTGGGGCTGGGCTGGGGCTGGGACTGGGTCCAGGGAAGGGGCTGGGATGGGGCTGGGGCTAGGCTGGGGCAGGGCTGTTGCTGGGCTGGGCTGGGGCTTGGGCTGAGGCACGGCTGGGGCTGGGGCAGGGCTGGACTGGGGCCGGGGCTGGGGATGGGGCGGGGACTGGGAGAGGGCTGGGGCTGGGGCTGGGTCCAGGGCTGGGGCTGGGCGGTGGCTGGGGCTGGGCTGGGGCAGGGCTGGGCATGGGGCTGGGCTGGGGGCAGGGATGGGGATGGGGCTGGGCTGGGCTGGGGTAGGGCTGGGCCTGGGCTGGGGATGAGACTGGGGTGGGGCTGGGGCTGGGTCCAGGTGTGGGGCTGGGCTGTGGCTAGGGCTGCGCTGGGGCAGGGCTGGGGCTGTGGCTGGGGCTGTGCTGGGGGCTGGGCTGGGGCCGGGGGCTGCGACTGGGGCTGGGTCCAGGGCTGGGGCTGGGCTGTGGGTAGGGCTGGGGCTGGGGCAGGGCTGGGGCTGTGGCTGGAGCTGGGCTGGGGCTGGGTCCAGGGCAGGGGCTGGGCTGGGGCTGGGGCTGGGCTGGGGCAGGGCTGGGCCTGGGTGGTGGCTGGGGCTGGCCTGGGGCTGGGCTGGGGCTGGGACTGGGTCCAGGGAACGGGCTGGACTGGGCCTGGTGCTAGGCTGGGGCAGGGCAGGGGCTGGGCTGGGGCTGGGGCTGGGGCTGGGCTGGGGCAGGGCTGGGCCTGGGCGGTGGCTGGGGCTGGCCTGGGGCTGGGCTGGGGCTGGGACTGGGTCCAGGGAACGGGCTGGACTGGGCCTGGTGCTAGGCTGGGGCAGGACTGGGGCCGGGCTGGGGCTGGGGCTGGGCTGAGGGCAGGGCTGGGGCAGGGCTGGGGATGGGGCAGGGCTGGGGCTGGGTCCAGGGCTGTGGCTGGGCTGTGGCTGGAGCTGGGCTGGGGCTGAGAGTGGGGCTAGGGCAGGCTAGAGCAGGGCTGGGGCCGGGGCTGCTACTGGGGCTGGGTCTAGGGCTGTGGCTGGGCTGTGGCTGAGGCTGGTCTGGGGCAGGGGCTGAGGCTGGGGCTGTGGCCGAGGGTGGGGCCTAGGGCTGGGGCTGGGGCAGGGGCAGGGGGCAGGGGCTGGGGACAGGGCTGGGGCCAGAGCTGGGGCTGGTCTGGGGCCGGGGCTGGGGCTGGGTTCGGTGCAGGTCTGGGGCTGGGCAGGGCGGGGGCTGGGGCAGGGCTGGGCTACGGCTGGGCTGGGACCGGGGATGGGTCCGGGGGTGGGGGTGGGGCTGGGGCTGGGGCAGGGCTGGGGCTGGGCTGGGGATGGAGGCTGGGGTGGGGCTGGGGCTGGGTCCAGGGCTGGGGCTGGGCTGGGGCTGGGGTGGGGCAGGGCTAGGGCTGGGCTGGGGGGCAAGGATGGGGTTTGGGCTGGGGGCTCGGCCAGGGCTTTGGCTAGGCTGGGACCGGGGATGGGCTGGGGTAGGGCTGGCACAGGGCTAGGCCTGGGGCTGGGCTGGGGCGAGTCTGGGGCTGGGTCTGGGGCCGGGGCAGGGGCAGGGCTTGAACTGGGGCTGGGCTGGGGCCAAGGTTGGGGCTGAGGCTGGGTTTGGTGGCGAGGGTGGGGCTGGAGCTGGAGCCAGGGCTGGGGCAGGAGCCAGGGCTGAGGCTCGGCTGAGGTTGGGGCTGGGGCTGGGGGCTGGGCTGGGGCAGGACTGGGACTGGGGCAGGGGCACGGGCCGAGGCTGGGCTGTGGGTAGGGCTGGGGCTGGGGCAGGGCTGGGGCTGTGGGCTGTGGCTGGGCTGGGGCTGGGTCCAGGGGCTGTGGATGGGCTGTGGCTGGAGCTGGGCTGGGGCTGAGGGTGGGGCTGGGGCTGGGCTAGGGCTGGGCTAGGGCTGGGCTGGGGCAGGGGCTGCGACTGATGCTGGGTCCAGGGCTGGGGCTGGGCTGTGGGTAGGGCTGGGCTGGGGCAGGGCTGGGGCTGTGGCTGGGGCTGGGCTGCGGCTGGGGGCTGGGGCTGGGCCGGGGCAGGGCTGGGCCTGGGCGGTGGGCTGGGGCTGGCCTGGGGCTGGGCTGGGGCTGGGGACTGGGTCCAGGGAAGGGGCTGGACTGGGCTGGGGCTAGGCTGGGGCAGGGCTGGGGCTGTGGCTGGGGCTGGGCTGGGGCCGGGCTGGGGCTGGGGCTGGGCTGAGGGCAGGGCTGGGGCAGGGCTGGGGATGGGGCAGGGCTGGGGCTGGGTCCAGGGCTGTGGCTGGAGCTGGGCTGGGGCTGAGAGTGGGGCTAGGGCTGGGCTAGAGCAGGGCTGGGGCCGGGGCTGCTACTGGGGCTGGGTATAGGGCTGTGGCTGGGCTGTGGCTGAGGCTGGGCTGGGGCAGGGGCTGAGGCTGGGGCTGTGGCCGAGGGTGGGGGCTGGGGCTGGGGCTGGGACAGGGGCAGGGGCAGGGGCTGGGGACGGGGCTGGGACAGGACTGGGGCCAGAGCTGGGGGCTGGGCTGAGGCAGGGCTGGGGCTGGGTACGGTGCAGGGCTGGGGGCTGGGCAGGGCGGGGGCTGGGGCAGGGCTGGGCTACGGCTGGGCTGGGACCGGGGATGGGTCCGGGGGTGGGGGGTGGGGCTGCGGCTGGGGCAGGGCTGGGCCTTGGCTGGGGATGAGGCTGGGGTGGGGCTGGGGCTGGGTCCAGGGCTGGGGCTGGGCTGGGGCTGGGGTGGGGCAGGGCTAGGGCTGGGCTGGGGCAAGGATGGGGTTTGGGCTGGGGCTGGGCCAGGGCTTTGGCTAGGCTGGGACCGGGGCTGGGCTGGGGTAGGGCTGGCACAGGGCTAGGCCTGGGGCTGGGCTGGGGCCGAGTCTGGGGCTGGGTCTGGGGCCGGGGCAGGGGCAGGGCTTGAACTGGGGCTGGCTGGGGACAAGGTTGGGGCTGGGGCTGGGCTGGTGGCGAGGGTGGGGCTGGAGCTGGAGCCAGGGCTGGGGCAGGAGCCAGGGCTGAGGCTGGGCTGAGGTTGGGGGCTGGGGCTGGGGCTGGGGGCTGGGCTGGGGCAGGACTGGGACTGGGGCAGGGGCACGGGCCGAGGCTGGGCTGTGGGTAGGGCCGAGGCTGGGCTGTGGGTAGGGCTGGGGCTGGGCTGGGGCAGGGCTGGGGCTGTGGCTGGGGCTGGGCTGGGGCTGGGTCCAGGGCTGTGGATGGGCTGTGGCTGGAGCTGGGCTGGGGCTGAGGGTGGGGCTGGGGCTGGGCTAGGGCTGGGCTAGGGCTGGGCTGGGGTAGGGGCTGCGACTGATGCTGGGTCCAGGGCTGGGGCTGGGCTGTGGGTAGGGCAGGGGCTGGGGCAGGGCTGGGGCTGTGGCTGTGGTTGGGCTGCGGCTGGGTCCAGGGTAGGGGCTGGGGTGGGGGGCTGGGGCTGGGGTCCAGGGTAGGGGCTGGGCTGGGGCTTGGGGCTGGGCTGGGGCAGGGCTGGGCCGGGGCGGTGGCTGGGGCTGGCCTGGGGCTGGGCTGGGGCTGGGACTGGGTCCAGGGAAGGGGCTGGACTGGGGCTGGGGCTAGGCTGGGGCAGGGCTGGGGCTGTGGCTGGGGCTGGGCTTTGGCTGGGTCCAGGGTAGGGGCTGGGCAGGGGCTGGGGCTGGGGCTGGGGCAGGGCTGGGCCTGGGCGGTGGCTGGGGCTGGCCTGGGGCAGGGCTGGGGCTGGGAGTGGGTCCAGGGAAGGGGCTGGACTGGGGCTGGGGCTAGGCTGGGGCAGGGCTGGGGGCTGGGCTGGGGCTGGGGCTGGGTCCAGGGTGGGGCTGTGTCCAGGGCTGGGGCAGGACTGGGGCCGGGCTGGGGCTGGGGCTGGGCTGAGGGCAGGGGCTGGGGCAGGGGCTGGGGATGGGGCAGGGCTGGGGCTGGGTCCAGGGCTGTGGCTGGGGCTGTGGCTGGAGCTGGGCTGGGTCTGAGGGTGAGGCTAGTGCTGGGCTAGAGCAGGGCTGGGGCCGGGGCTTGCTACTGGGGCTGGGTCTGGGGCTGTGGCTGGGCTGTGGCTGGGGTTGGGCTGGGGCAGGGGCTGGGCTGGGGCCGAGGGTTGGGCTGGGGCTGGGCAGGGCGGGGGCTGGGGCAGGGCTGGGCTACAGCTGGGCTGGGACCGGGGATGGGTCCGGGGGTGGGGGTGGGGGGTGGGGCTGGGGCTGGGGCAGGGCTGGGCCTTGGCTGGGGATGAGGCTGGGGTGGGGCTGGGGCTGGGTCCAGGGCTGGGGCTAGGCTGGGGCTGGGACTGGGGGCAGGGCTAGGGCTGGGCTGGGGGCAAGGATGGGGTTTGGGCTGGGGCTGGGCCAGGGCTTTGGCTAGGCTGGGACCGGGGCTGGGCTGGGGTAGGGCTGGCACAGGGCTAGGCCTGGGGCTGGGCTGGGGCCGAGTCTGGGGCTGGGTCTGGGGCCGGGGCAGGGGCAGGGCTTGAACTGGGGCTGGGCTGGGGACAAGGTTGGGGCTGGGGCTGGGCTGGTGGCGAGGGTGGGGCTGGAGCTGGAGCCAGGGCTGGGGCAGGAGCCAGGGCTGGGGCAGGGCTGTGGTCAGGCCTGGGGCTGCGGCTGGGGCAGGGCTGGGGCTGGGCTGGGCTGAGGGCAGGGCTGGGGCTGGGGCTGGGATGGGGCAGGACCTGGGACTGGGGCAGGGGCACGGGCCGAGGCTGGGGACAGGGCTAGGGCTGGAGCTTGGGCAGGGATGGGGCCAGGCTGGGGCTGGGTCTGGGCTGGGCTGGGGCTGGGGCTGGGCTGAGGGCAGGGCTGGGGCTGGGGGCTGGAATGGGGCAGGACTGGGACTGGGGCAGGGGCACGGGCCGAGGCTGGGGACAGGGCTAGGGCTGGAGCTAGGGCAGGGATGGGGCCAGGCTGGGGCTGGTGCTGGGTCCAGGGCAGGCTGGGGCTGGGGCTGGGTCCAGGGCTGTGGCTGGGCTGTGGCTGGAGCTGGAGCTGGGCCGGGGCAGGGGCCGGGGCTGGGGTAAGGCTGGGCTAGGGCTGGGCTGGGGCCGGGGCTGGGGCAGTGAGTGGGGATTGGCTGGGGCCAGGGCTGGGGCCGGGGGTGGGGCCGGGGCTGTGGGCAGGGCTGGGCCTGGGCTGGGGATGAGGCTGGGGTGGGGCTGGGGCTGGGTCCAGGGTGGGGCTGGGTCCGGGGCTGGGGCAGGACTGGGGCCGGGCTGGGGCTGGGGCTGGGGTCCAGGGCAGGGGCTGGACTGGGGCTGGGGCTGGGCCAGGGCAAGGCTGGGGCAGGGGCTGGGCTGGGGCCGAGGGTGGGGCTGGGACTGGGGCTGGGGCTGAGGGCAGGGCTGGGCTAGGGCTGGGGTTGGGGCAGGGGCCGGGGCTGGGGTCCGGGGTTGGGGCTGGGTCTGGGGCTGGCTGCGCCTGGGCTGGGGATGAGGCTGGGGCAGGGCTAGGGCTGGGCTGGGACCGGGGCTGGGCTGGGGTCGGGCTGGCACAGTGCTGGGGCAGGGCTGAGGTCCGGCCAGGGGCTGGGGCTGGGGCAGGGCTGGGGCTAGGCTGGGGCTGGGCCTAGGGCTGGGCTGGGCTGGGACTGGGGACAGGGCTGGGGCCAGACTGGGTCTGGGTCTGGGTCTGGGTCTGGGGCTGGGCTGGGCTGGGGCTGGGGCTGGGCTGAGGGCACGGCTGGGCTAGGCCTGAGGCTGGGGCAGGGCTAGGCCTGGGGCTGGGCTGGGGCCGAGTCTGGGGCCGGGGCTGGGGCCGGGGCAGGGGCAGGGCTGGGGCAGGGCTTGAACTGGGGCTGGGCTGGGGCCAAGGTTGGGGCTGGGGCTGGGCTGGTGGCGAGGGTGGGGCTGGGGCTGGGGCTGGGGCTGCGGACAGGGCTGGGGGCTAAGGCTGAGGTAGGGGTAGGGCTGGGGCTGGATTGGGGCCAGGGCTGGGGCAGGGCTAGGCTTGAGGCTGGGCCTTGGGCTGGGGCTGGGTTGGCGCAGGGCTGGGGCTGGGCTGGGACCAGGACTGGGCTGGGGCAGGGACTAGGGCAGGGCTGGGGCTGGGCTGGGGCTGGGGCCGGGCTAGGTCTGGGCTGGGGGAAAGTATGGGGCTGGGACTGGGGCTGGGGCTGGGCCAGGGCTTGGGCTGGGCTGGGACCGGGGCTGGGCTGGGGTAGGGTTGGCACAGGGCTGGGGCAGGGCTGAGGTCCGGCCAGGGGCTGGGGCTGGGGCAGGGCTGGGGCTAGGCTGGGGCTGGGCCTGGGGCTGGGCTGGGCTGGGGCTGGGGACAGGGCTGGGGCCAGGCTGGGTCTGGGTCTGGGGCTGGGCTGGGCTGGGGCTGGGGCTGGGGCTGGGCTGAGGGCACGGCTGGGCTAGGCCTGGGGCTGGGGCAGGGCTAGGTTAGAGCTGGGCTGAGGCCGGGGCTGGGGCTGGGACTGGGGCAGGGCAGGGCTGGGCTAGGGCTAGGGCTGGGACAGGGCTGGGGCTGAGGCTGGGGCTCGGGCTGAGGGTGGGGCTGGGGGCTGGGCTAGGGCAGGGCTGGGCCCGGGGCCTGCGACTGGGGCTGGGTCCAGGGCTGCAGCTGGGCTGTGGCTAGGGCTGGGCTGCGGCAGGGCTGGGGCAGGAGCTGGGGCTGGGCTGTGCTGGGTCCAGGGCAGGGGCTGGGCAGGGTCTGGGGCTGGGCCAGGGCAGGGCTGGGTCAGGGACTGGCCTGGGGCTGAGGGTGGGGCTGGGGCAGGGCTGGGCCTGGGCTGGGGATGAGGCTGGGGTGGGGCTGGGGCTGGGGCAGGGCTGGGCCTGGGCTGGGGATGAGGCTGGGGTGGGGCTGGGGCTGGGTCCAGGGCAGGGGCTGGGCTGGGGCTGGGGCTAGGCTGGGGCAGGGCTGGGGCTGGGCTGGGCTGGGGCTTGGGCTGGGGCAGGGCTGGGCCTGGGCTGGGGTAAGGCTGGGGTGGGGCTGGGGCTGGGTCCAGGGCAGGGCTGGGGCTTGGGCTGGGCTGGGACCGGGGCTGGGCTGGGGTAAGGCTGGCACAGGGCTGGGGCTGGGGCTGGGGCTGGGGCGGGGACTGGGACAGGGCTAGGCCTGGGGCTGGGCTGTGGCCGAGTCTGGGGCCGGGGCAGGGGCCGGGGCAGGGGCGTGGCTGGGACAGGGCTGGAACTGGGGCTGGGCTTGGCAGGGCTGGAGCCAAGGTTGGGTCTGGGGCTGGGCTGGGGCTGGGGCTAGGCTGGGGCAGGGCTGGGGCTGGGCTGGGCTGGGTCAGGGCTGGGGCTGGGCTGTGCTGGGGCTTGGGCTGAGGCACGGCTGGGGCTGGGGCAGGGCTGGGCTGGGGCCGGGGCTGGGGATGGGGCGGGGACTGGGAGAGGGCTGGGGCTGGGGCTGGATCCAGGGCTGGGGGCTGGGCGGTGGCTGGGGTTGGGCTGGGGCGAGGGTGGGGCAGGGCCTGGGCTGGGGGCAGGGATGGGGATGGGGCTGGGCTGGGCTGGGGTAGGGCTGGGCCTGGGCTGGGGATGAGACTGGGGTGGGGCTGGGGCTGGGTCCAGGGCAGGGGCTGGGCTGGGGCTGGGGCTAGGCTGGGGCAGGGCTGGGGCAGGGCTGGGGCTGGGCTGGGGCTGGGGCTAGGCTGTGGCTGGGCTGGGGGCAGGGCTGGGCCTGGGCATTGGCTGGGGCTGGCCTGGGGCTGGGGGTGGGGCTGGGACTGGCTCCAGGGCTGTGGCTGGGCTGTGGCTGGAGCTGGGCTGGGGCTGAGGGTGGGGCTGGGGCTGGGTCCAGGGGTGGGGCTGGGCTGTGGCTAGGGCTGGGTTGGGGCAGGGCTGGGGCTGTGGCTGTGGCTGGGCTGTGGCTGGGTCCAGGGGTGTGGCTGGGCTGTGGCTGGAGCTGGGCTGGGGCTGAGGGTGGGGCTGGGGCTGGGCTAGGGCTGGGCTAGGGCTGGGCTGGGGCAGGGGCTGCGACTGATGCTGGGTCCAGGGCTGGGGCTGGGCTGTGGGTAGGGCTGCGCTGGGGAAGGGCTGGGGCTGTGGCTGGGGCTGGGCTGGGGCTGGGGCTGGGTCCAGGGCTGTGGCTGGGCTGTGGCTGGAGCTGGGCTGGGGCTGAGGTTGGGTCTGGGGCTGGGCTAGGGCTGGGACTGGCTCCAAGGCTATGGCTGGGCTGTGGCTGGAGCTGGGCTGGGGCTGAGGTTGGGGCTGGGGCTGGGTCCAGGGGTGGGGCTGGGCTGTGGCTAGGGCTGGGTTGGGGCAGGGCTGGGGCTGTGGCTGGGGCTGGGCTGGGGGTGGGTCCAGGGCTGTGGATGGGCTGTGGCTGGAGCTGGGCTGGGGCTGAGGGTGGGGCTGGGGCTGGGCTAGGGCTGGGCTAGGGCTGGGCTGGGGCAGGGGCTGCGACTGATGCTGGGTCCAGGGCTGGGGCTGGGCTGTGGGTAGGGCTGGGGCTGGGGCAGGGCTGGGGCTGGGTCCAGGGCAGGGGCAGGGCTGGGGCTGGGGCTGGGGCTGGGTCCAGGGCTGTGGCTGGGCTGTGGCTGGAGCTGGGCTGGGGCTGAGGGTGGGGCTGGGGCTGGGCCAGGGCTGTGCTGGGGCCGGGGCTGCGACTGGGCCTGGGTCCAGGGCTGGGGCTGGGCTGTGGGTAGCGCTGGGGCTGGGGCTGGGCTGGGGCTGTGGCTGGGGCTGGGCTGGGGCTGGGTCCAGGGCAGGGGCTGGGCTGGGGCTGGGGCTGGGCTGGGGCAGGGCTGGGCCTGGGCGGTGGCTGGGGCTGGCCTGGGGCTGGGCTGGGGCTGGGACTGGGTCCAGGGAAGGGGCTGGGCTGGGGCTGGGGCTAGGCTGGGGCAGGGCTGGGGCTGGGCTGGGCTGGGGCTTGGGCTGAGGCACGGCTGGGGCTGGGGCAGAGCTGGACTGGGGCCGGGGCTGGGGATGGGGCGGGGACTGGGAGAGGGCTGGGGCTGGGGCTGGATCCAGGGCTGGGGCTGGGCGGTGGCTGGGGCTGGGCTGGGGCAGGGCTGGGGCTGGGGCTGGGCTGGGGGCAGGGATGGGGATGGGGCTGGGCTGGGCTGGGGTAGGGCTGGGCCGGGGCTGGGATGAGACTGGGGTGGGGCTGGGGCTGGGTCCAGGGCAGGGGCTGGGCTGCGGCTGGGGCTAGGCTGGGTCCAGGGCAGGGGCTGGGCTGGGGCTGGGGCTGGGTCCAGGGCTGTGGCTGGGCTGTGGCTGGAGCTGGGCTGGGGCTGAGGTTGGGGCTGGGGCTGGGCTAGGGCTGGGCTGGGGCCGGGGCTGCGACTGGGGCTGGGTCCAGGGCTGGGGCTGGGCTGTGGGTAGGGCTGGGGCTGGGGTTGGGCTGGGGCTGTGGCTGGGGGCTGGGCTGGGGCTGGGTCCAGGGCAGGGGCTGGGCTGGGGCTGGAGCTGGGCTGGGGCTGAGGTTGGGGCTGGGGCTGGGTCCCGGGGTGGGGCTGGGCTGTGGCTAGGGCTGGGTTGGGGCAGGGCTGGGGCTGTGGCTGTGGCTGGGCTGGGGCTGGGTCCAGGGCTGTGGCTGGGCTGTGGCTGGAGCTGGGCTGGGGGCTGAGGGTGGGGCTGGGGCTGGGCTAGGGCTGGCTAGGGCTGGGCTGGGGCAGGGGCTGCGACTGATGCTGGGTCCAGGGCTGGGGCTGGGCTGTGGGTAGGGCTGGGGCTGGGGGCAGGGCTGGGGCTGGGTCCAGGGCAGGGGCAGGGCTGGGGCTGGGGCTGGGGCTGGGTCCAGGGCTGTGGCTGGGCTGTGGCTGGAGCTGGGCTGGGGCTGAGGGTGGGGCTGGGGCTGGGCCAGGGCTGTGCTGGGGCCGGGGCTGCGACTGGGCCTGGGTCCAGGGCTGGGGCTGGGCTGTGGGTAGGGCTGGGGCTGGGGCTGGGCTGGGGCTGTGGCCTGGGGCTGGGCTGGGGCTGGGTCCAGGGCAGGGGCTGGGCTGGGGCTGGGGCTGGGCTGGGTCAGGGCTGGGCCTGGGCGGTGGCTGGGGCTGGCCTGGGGCTGGGCTGGGGCTGGGACTGGGTCCAGGGAAGGGGCTGGGCTGGGGCTGGGGGCTAGGCTGGGGCAGGGCTGGGGCTGGGCTGGGCTGGGGCTTGGGCTGAGGCACGGCTGGGGCTGGGGCAGAGCTGGACTGGGGCCGGGGCTGGGGATGGGGGCGGGGACTGGGAGAGGGCTGGGGCTGGGGCTGGATCCAGGGCTGGAGCTGGGTGGTGGCTGGGGCTGGGCTGGGGCAGGGCTGGGGCTGGGGCTGGGCTGGGGGCAGGGATGGGGATGGGGCTGGGCTGGGCTGGGGTAGGGCTGGGCCGGGGCTGGGGATGAGACTGGGGTGGGGCTGGGGCTGGGTCCAGGGCTGTGAATGGGCTGCGGCTGGGGCTAGGCTGGGTCCAGGGCAGGGGCTGGGCTGGGGCTGGGGCTGGGTCCAGGGCTGTGGCTGGGCTGTGGCTGGAGCTGGGCTGGGGCTGAGGTTGGGGGCTGGGGCTGGGCTAGGGCTGGGCTGGGGCCGGGGCTGCGACTGGGGCTGGGTCCAGGGCTGGGGCTGGGCTGTGGGTAGGGCTGGGGCTGGGGTTGGGCTGGGGCTGTGGCTGGGGCTGGGCTGGGGCTGGGTCCAGGGCAGGGGCTGGGCTGGGGCTGGAGCTGGGCTGGGGCTGAGGTTGGGGCTGGGGGGCTGGGTCCCGGGGTGGGGCTGGGCTGTGGCTAGGGCTGGGTTGGGGCAGGGCTGGGGCTGTGGCTGTGGCTGGGCTGGGGCTGGGTCCAGGGCTGGGGCTGGGCTGTGGCTGGAGCTGGGCTGGGGCTGAGGGTGGGGCTGGGGCTGGGCTAGGGCTGGGCTAGGGCTGGGCTGGGGCAGGGGCTGCGACTGATGCTGGGTCCAGGGCTGGGGCTGGGCTGTGGGTAGGGCTGGGGCTGGGGCAGGGCTGGGGCTGGGTCCAGGGCAGGGGCAGGGCTGGGGCTGGGGCTGTGGCTGGGTCCAGGGCTGTAGCTGGGCTGTGGCTGGAGCTGGGCTGGGGCTGAGTTTGGGGCTGGGGCTGGGCTAGGGCTGGGCTGGGGCCGGGGGTTGCGACTGGGGCTGGGTCCAGGGCTGAGGTTGGGGCTGTGGGTAGGGCTGGGGCTGGGGGTAGGGCTGGGGCTGTGGCTGGGGCTGGGCTGGGGCTGGGTCCAGGGCAGGGGCTGGGCTGGGGCTGGGGCTGGGCTGGGGCAGGGCTGGGCCTGGGCGGTGGATGGGGGCTGGCCTGGGGCTGGGCTGGGGCTGGGACTGGGTCCAGGGAAGGGGCTGGGCTGGGGCTGGGGCTAGGCTGGGGCAGGGCTGGGGCTGGGCTGGGCTGGGGCTTGGGCTGAGGCACGGCTGGGGCTGGGGCAGGGCTGGACTGGGGCCAGGGCTGGGGATGGGGCGGGGACTGGGAGAGGGCTGGGGCTGGGGCTGGATCCAGGGCTGGAGCTGGGCGGTGGCTGGGGCGGGGCTGGGGCAGGGCTGGGGCTGGGGCTGGGCTGGGGGGCAGGGATGGGGATGGGGCTGGGCTGGGCTGGGGTAGGGCTGGGCCTGGGCTGGGGATGAGACTGGGGGTGGGGCTGGGGCTGGGTCCAGGGCAGGGGCTGGGCTGGGGCTGGGGCTAGGCTGGGGCAGGGCTGGGGCAGGGCTGGGGCTGGGGCTGGGTCCAGGGTGGGGCTGGGGCTGGGCTTGGGGCAGGGCTGGGCCTGGGCATTGGCTGGGGCTGGGCTGGGGCTGGGCTGGGGCTGGGACTGGCTCCAGGGCTGTGGCTGGGCTGTGGCTGGAGCTGGGCTGGGGCTGAGGGTGGGGCTGGGGCTGGGTCCAGGTGTGGGGATGGGCTGTGGCTAGGGCTGGATTGGGGCAGGGCTGGGGCTGTGGCTGGGGCTGGGCTGGGGCTGGGTCCAGGGCAGGGGCTTGGCTGAGGCTGGGGCTGGGTTCAGGGCTGTGGCTGGGTTGTGGCTGGAGCTGGGCTGGGGCTGAGGTTGGGGCTGGGGCTGGGCTAGGGCTGGGCTGGGGCCGGGGCTGCGACTGGGGCTGGGTCCAGGGCTGGGGCTGGGCTGTGGGTAGGGCTGGGGCTGGGGCAGGACTGGGGCTGTGGCTGGGGCTGGGCTGGGGCTGGGTCCAGGGCAGGCGCTGGGCTGGGGCTGGGGCTGGGCTGGGGCAGGGCTGGGCCTGGGCGGTGGCTGGGGCTGGCCTGGGGCTGGGCTGGGGCTGGGACTGGGTCCAGGGAAGGGGCTGGACTGGGCCTGGTGCTAGGCTGGGGCAGGGCTGGGGCTGGGCTGGGCTGGGGCTTGGGCTGAGGCACGGCTGGGGCTGGGGCAGGGCTGGACTGGGGCCGGGGGCTGGGGATGGGGCGGGGGACTGGGAGAGGGCTGGGGGCTGGGGCTGGATCCAGGGCTGGGGCTGGGCGGTGGCTGGGGCTGGGCTGGGGCAGGGCTGGGGCTGGGGCTGGGCTGGGGGCAGGGATGGGGATGGGGCTGGGCTGGGCTGGGGTAGGGCTGGGCCTGGGCTGGGGATGAGACTGGGGTGGGGCTGGGGCTGGGTCCAGGGCAGGGGCTGGGCTGGGGCTGGGTCCAGGGTGGGGCTGGGGCTGGGCTGGGGGCAGGGCTGGGCCTGGGCATTGGCTGGGGCTGGGCTGGGGCTGGGCTGGGGCTGGGACTGGCTCCAGGGCTGTGGCTGGGCTGTGGCTGGAGCTGGGCTGGGGCTGAGGGTGGGGCTGGGGCTGGGTCCAGGTGTGTGGCTGGGCTGTGGCTAGGGATGCGCTGGGGCAGGGCTGGGGCTGTGGCTGTGGCTGGGCTGGGGCTGGGTCCAGGGCAGGGGCTGGGCTGCGGCTGGGGCTAGGCTGGGTCCAGGGCAGGGGCTAGGCTGGGTCACGGGCAGGGGCTGGGCTGCGGCTGGGGCTGGGTCCAGGGCTGTGGCTGGGCTGTGGCTGGAGCTGGGCTGGGGCTGAGGTTGGGGCTGGGGCTGGGCTGGGGCTGGGCTGGGGCCGGGGCTGGGGCTGGGGCAGGGCTGGGGCTGTGGCTGGTGCTGGGCTGGGGCTGGGTCCAGGACAGGGGCTGGGCTGGGGCTGGGGCTGGGCTGGGGCAAAGCTGGGCCTGGGCGGTGGCTGGGGCTGGCCTGGGGGCTGGGCTGGGGCTGGGACTGGGTCCAGGGAAGGGGCTGGACTGGGCCTGGTGCTAGGCTGGGGCAGGGCTGGGGCTGGGCTGGGGCTGGCGCTGGGTCCAGGGTGGGGCTGTGTCCAGGGCTGGGGCAGGACTGGGGCCGGGCTGGGGCTGGGGCTGGGCTGAGGGCAGGGCTGGGGCAGGGCTGGGGATGGGGCAGGGCTGGGCTGGGTCCAGGGCTGTGGCTGGGCTCTGGCTGGAGCTGGGCTGGAGCTGAGGGTGGGGCTAGGGCTGGGCTAGAGCAGGGCTGGGGCCGGGGCTACTACTGGGGGCTGGGTCTAGGGCTGTGGCTGGGCTGTGGCTGAGGCTGGGCTGGGGCCGGGGCTAGGGCCTGGGGTGGGGCTGGGGCTGGGGCAGGGCTGGGCCTGGGCTGGGTATGAGGCTGGGGTGGGGCTGGGGCTGGGTCCAGGGCAGGGCCTGGGCTGGGGCTGGGGCTAGGCTGGGGCAGGGCTGGGGCTGGGCTGGGCTGGGGCTTGGGCTGGGGCAGGGCTGGGCCTGGGCTGGGGTAAGGCTGGGGTGGGGCTGGGGCTGGGGCCAGGGCAGGGCTGGGGCTTGGGCTGGGCTGGGACCTAGGCTGGGGCTGGGGTAAGGCTGGCACAGGGCTGGGGCTGGGGCTGGGTCTGGGGTGGGGACTGGGACAGGGCTAGGCCTGGGGCTGGGCTGGGGCCGAGTCTGGGGCCGGGGCAGGGGCCGGGGCAGGGGCGTGGCTGGGACAGGGCTGGAACTGGGGCTGGGCTGGGCTGGGCTGGAGCCAAGGTTGGGGCTGGGCTGGGCTGGGGCTTGGGCTGAGGCACGGCTGGGGCTGGGGCAGGGCTGGGCTGGGGCCGGGGCTGGGGATGGGGTGGGGACTGGGAGAGGGCTGGGGCTGGGGCTGGATCCAGGGCTGGGGCTGGGCGGGTGGCTGGGGTTGGGCTGGGACGAGGCTGGGGCTGGGGCTGGGCTGGGGGCAGGGATGGGGATGGGGCTGGGCTGGGCTGGGGTAGGGCTGGGCCTGGGCTGGGGATGAGACTGGGGCTGGGGCAGGGGCTGGGTCCAGGGCAGGGGCTGGGCTGGGGCTGGGGCTAGGCTGGGGCAGGGCTGGGGCAGGGCTGGGGCTGGGCTGGGGCTGGGGCTAGGCTGTGGCTGGGCTGGGGGCAGGGCTGGGCCTGGGCATTGGCTGGGGCTGGGCTGGGGCTGGGGTGGGGCTGGGACTGGCTCCAGGGCTGTGGCTGGGCTGTGGCTGGAGCTGGGCTGGGGCTGAGGGTGGGGCTGGGGCTGGGTCCAGGGGTGGGGCTGGGCTGTGGGTAGGGCTGGGTTGGGGCAGGGCTGGGGCTGTGGCTGTGGCTGGGCTGTGGCTGGGTCCAGGGGTGTGGCTGGGCTGTGGCTGGAGCTGGGCTGGGGGCTGAGCGTGGGGCTGGGGCTGGGCTAGGGCTGGGCTAGGGCTGGGCTGGGGCAGGGACTGCGACTGATGCTGGGTCCAGGGCTGGGGCTGGGCTGTGGGTAGGGCTGCGCTGGGGAAGGGCTGGGGCTGTGGCTGTGGCTGGGCTGGGGCTGGGTCCAGGGCAGGGGCTGGGCTGGGGCTGGGGCTGGGTCCAGGGCTGTGGCTGGGCTGTGGCTGGAGCTGGGCTGGGGCTGAGTTTGGGGCTGGGGCTGGGCTAGGGCTGGGCTGGGGCCGGGGCTGCTACTGGGGCTGGGTCCAGGGCTGGGGCTGGGCTGTGGGTAGGGCTGGGGCTGGGGCAGGGCTGGGGCTGTGGCTGGGGCTGGGCTGGGGCTGGGTCCAGGGCAGGGGCTGGGCTGGGGCTGGGGCTGGGCTGGGGCAAAGCTGGGCCTGGGCGGTGGCTGGGGCTGGCCTGGGGCTGGGCTGGGGGCTGGGACTGGGTCCAGGGAAGGGGCTGGACTGGGCCTGGTGCTAGGCTGGGGCAGGGCTGGGGCTGGGCTGGGGCTGGCGCTGGGTCCAGGATGGGGCTGTGTCCAGGGCTGGGGCAGGACTGGGGCCGGGCTGGGGCTGGGGTTGGGCTGAGGGCAGGGCTGGGGCAGGGCTGGGGATGGGGCAGGGCTGGGGCTGGGTCCAGGGCTGTGGCTGGGCTGTGGGCTGGAGCTGGGCTGGAGCTGAGAGTGGGGCTAGGGCTGGGCTAGAGCAGGGCTGGGTTCGGGGCTACTACTGGGGCTGGGTCTAGGGCTGTGGCTGGGCTGTGGCTGAGGCTGGGCTGGGGCAGGGGCTGAGGCTGGGGCTGTGGCCGAGGGTGGGGCTGGGGCTGGGGCAGGGGCAGGGGCAGGGGGCAGGGGCTGGGGACAGGGCTGGGGCCAGAGCTGGGGCTGGGCTGGGGCCGGGCTGGGGCTGGGGTTCGGTTGCAGGGCTGGGGCTGGGCAGGGGCGGCGGCTGGGGCAGGGCTGGGCTACGGCTGGGCTGGGACCCGGGATGGGTCCGGGGGTGGGGGTGGGGCTGGGGCTGGGGCTGGGGCAGGGCTGGGCCTTGGCTGGGGATGAGGCTGGGGTGGGGCTGGGGCAGGGTCCAGGGCTGGGGCTGGGCTGGGGCTGGGACTGGGGCAGGGCTAGGGCTGGGCTGGGGGCAAGGATGGGGTTTGGGCTGGGGCTGGGCCAGGGCTTTGGCCTAGGCTGGGACCGGGGCTGGGCTGGGGTAGGGCTGGCACAGGGCTAGGCCTGGGGCTGGGCTGGGGCCGAGTCTGGGGCTGGGTCTGGGGCCGTGGCAGGGGCAGGGCTTGAACTGGGGCTGGGCTGGGGCCAAGGTTGGGGCTGGGGCTGTGTGGTGGGTTTGGAAGGGGGTAAGGCCAAGAAGCCTCCTCCCTTCCCCCTTGTAAAGTAAAAGGGAAAAAAAATTGAAGGGAAAGGAAAAAAAAAAAAAAACTCGCAAGCTGAATAGCAAAGCAGTGGAGCTATATTTACAAAGCGATGTAGGGTTTGCAGGGGAGATATTTACAAATTTACAATATCTACAATATATACAAAGATATACAACAGAGTAACACAGAAATGAGAGTGAACCCCCTCTCGGCAGAGAGGGGGGTTCCCCACCTCCTCTTTCCCCTCTTTCCCCCCTTTCCCCAGATTAGGTTAGAAGAGAGAGAGAGCGAAAGAAAGAAGTTAAAAGCAGTTTTGTGTTAATTGGAAAGGAGTTAATACAGGCCTTATCAGTTTTTCTCTCAAGGCCGGAGCCTTGGCAGAAAGCCCAGCACAGGGACAGAGAGCAGCCGCACCCGTAGAAAGGCGGAAGCAAGACTGACAGAAAAGTCGTGGAAATGTCCAGTTCACTCCCAGTTCCGAGAAGTGCTTCCTCCCACTTCACCAATGAAATTAGTTTAGACTATTCCTTCCGTTTACCAACTTCCGTCCACCATATTCTCTTTCTTAAGGGGGCAACGTCAACCGGCCACAGTCCACCCCTTCTAAACAATTTCATTGGCTGTTCATACTGTCCATCTAATCCAAAACGATATTTACAGTTCGTGAGTAAAGTTCATAGTCCATTCCGGCTATGCTCAGATGTAGATGATTCAAAAGTCCAAGAAAATCAGAAAATGAGAAAAATGGAAAACAGTTCATTTCTTCACTGATGAAGCGAAGAAAAGGGAAACAGGGATTCTCAGGGTCTCTTAGTTGACTCAGGGCTCTCAGGGATCTCAGGGTTCGTGCACCGTAGATTCCTCGTTGATTCTTCCTTTGGACGCGATGTAGCTGTACAACAGTTCAAAGTTAACCTCTTTCAGCTAAAGTTAAATTTCTTTGTGGAATACACTGAATTTCACCATTCTCTTGCATTACCCCAATAAGTGTGACCCGGACCTTCAGCTGAAACCACCCCTCGGATAGGTTTAGCCTCTCCTGAGGGTGAAAATACCCAAACAGTTTTACCTAACAGATTCTTTTCTCTAACAACAGGAACTCTATCACCTTCCACTTTCCGTAGCAGATCTGAATGTGCAGGTCCAGCTCGGTTCACTGAACCTCTACTATTTACCAGCCAGGTTGCTTGTGCTAAATGTTTTTCCCAGTTTTTCAAAGATCCACCTCCCATGGCTTTGAGAGTGGTCTTCAACAAACCGTTGTAGCGTTCAATCTTCCCTGAAGCTGGTGCATAGTAGGGAATGTGGAATATCCACTCAATACCGTGCTCTTTTGCCCAGCTCTTTACAAGGTTGTTCTTGAAATGAGTTCCGTTGTCTGACTCGATCCTCTCCGGAGTTCCGTTCGTTCCACAGGACCTGTCTCTCCAGACCAAGAATGGTGTTGCGTGCAGTTGCATGTGGAACTGGATAAGTTTCCAACCATCCAGTGTTTGCCTCTACCATAGTAAGCACGTATTGCTTACCAGAACGAGAACGTGGTAGAGTGATGTAGTCAATCTGCCAAGCTTCACCATACTTGTACTTGGACCATCTGTCACCATACCACAAGGGCTTAAGTCGTTTTGCCTGCTTAATAGCAGCACAAATGTCACAGTCATGGATGACTTGTGTGATAGCATCCATGGAAATGTCTATGGATCTGTCACGAGCCCATTGGTATGTTGCATCTCTGCCTTGATGTCCTGACGAATCGTGAGCCCACCGAGCTAAGAATATCTCACCACGGTGTTTCCAGTCGAGATCAAGATTAGAGTCCATGTCTACTTGAGAAACTCTTGCAGCTAGATCTGCCTGATGGTTGTGTTGCTGTTCCTCAGTAGCTTTGCTCTTAGGAATGTGAGCATCGATGTGTCTCACTTTCACTGGAATTCTCTCGATTCGATCAGCAATGTCCTGCCATAGGTTGGCTGCCCAAATGGGTTTTCCTTTCCTCTGCCAACCACTCTTCTTCCAGTTCTTTAGCCAACCCCATAGAGCATTGGCTACCATCCATGAGTCGGTGTAGAGACTAAAGCTTTGGCCATCTCTCACGTTCAGCCACGTCGAGAGCTAGCTGGACAGCTTTTACCTCTGCGAACTGACTGGATTCTCCTTCTCCATCTTTTGCCTCTGCAACTCGGCGTGTTGGACTCCACACTAGCAGCCTTCCACCTTCGCTTGTTTCCAACAAGACGACAGGAACCGTCTGTGAACAAAGCGTATTTCTTTTCATCATGAGAAAGGTCATTGTAAGGAGGAGCTTCCTCAGCACGAGTCACTTTCTCCTCTGGAGGTTTGGCACAGTTGATGCCTTCAGGCCAACTTGAGATCACCTCCACTAGACCAGGTCTTTCAAGATTTCCCACTCGAGCTCTCTGTGTTATCAGAGCCATCCACTTAGACCATGTTGAGTCTGTGGCATGATGTGGTGTGGATCCTTTGCCTTTGAACATCCAATTCAAAACTGGTAATCTGGGAGCTAGAAGAAGTTGTGATTCAGTTCCAATCACTTCAGAAGATGCTTTTACTCCTTCATAGGCAGCTAAGATTTCTTTCTCTGTTGGAGTGTAATTAGCCTCTGAACCTCTGTAACCTCGACTCCAGAAACCAAGAGGTCGTCCACGTGTCTCACCTGGAGCTTTTTGCCACAAGCACCAGGTTGGACCATTGTCACTTGCAGCCGTGTACAAAATGTTCTTAATGTCTGGACCATCTCGGACAGGTCCCAGACCCATTGCTTGAATCACCTCTTGTTTTATTTGGTCAAAGGCTGCTTGTTGTTCGGGTCCCCAGTGGAAATGGTTTCTTTTTCGAGTCACATCATACAGAGGTTTCACAATCTGACTGTATCCAGGAATGTGCAGTCTCCAAAATCCCACTATCCCCAAGAAACGTAGGGTCTCTTGCTTGTTGGTGGGATTTGCCATGGTAGAGACTCTATTTACCACATCCACTGGAATGTGTCGGCGTCCATCCTGCCACTTCACTCCCAGAAATTGAATCTCTGTGGTAGGTCCTTTCACCTTGTCTCGCTTGATGGCAAAACCTGCATTCAGAAGAATGTCAATGATTTTGTTACCTTTCTTGAAGACTTCCTCAGCAGTTTTACCCCAGACGATGATATCATCGATGAACTGGATGTGTTCTGGAGCACCTCCTTTCTCCAGAGCATCGTGGATCACCGCATGACAGATGCTTGAGCTGTGGATCCAGCCCATTGGCAGCCTGTTGAAAGTGTACTGGATTCCTCTCCAGGTGAAAGCAAACTGAGGCCTGCATTCCTCTGCTATGGGAATAGAGAAAAATGCATTAGCAATGTCTATGGTAGCATACCATTTGGCCTCTTTGGATTCCAGCTCATACTGTAGTTCCATCATGTCTGGTACTGCTGCACTCATAGGTGATGTCACTTCATTCAGGGCTCGGTAGTCTACCGTCAGACGCCAGTCTCCATTCTGTTTCCGCACAGGCCACACTGGACTGTTGAAAGGTGAATGAGTTTTGCTGACGACTTTCTGACTTTCCAACTGACGAATCAGATTTTGAATGGGCAACAAAGAGTCACGGTTGGTTCTGTATTGTCTGTGATGCACAGTCTGAGAAGCAACCGGCAATTTAATGTCCTGTATCTTATGTTGTCCCACAACTGCAGATTCATCAGAAAGTTCAGGTCTGGCAGATAGCTTCAACTTTTGTCCATCAATTTCTATTGAAGCTACTCCAAAAGCCCATTTGTAACCTCTAGGGTCTTTGAAACGCCCTTCTCTCAGAAAATCAATTCCCAAAATACAAGGTGCATCAGGTCCGGTCACAACTGTATGCTTCCTCCATTGTTTACCAGTTAAACTTATGTTAACCTCTACCTTACTTAACTCTTGAGATCCACCAGTGACTCCCAGAATAGTTATAGACTCTGATCCCTGATAATTTGATGGTATTATGGTGCACTGAGCTCCTGTGTCAACCAAGGCCCTGTACTTCCGAAATTGTGAAGTGCCAGGCCCACTGGATGTACACATCCCAATAGATTCTATTATCTCTGTTATCCCTCTCCTCCCCCTGGCGGGAGGCAGGGCACTCCTAGTTATGGGGAACATGTGCACATGTGCATTGCACATATTGTGCAGGGTTGTAACTTTGCATGTTATAACTGGAGCCACTGTTGGAGCCATAAGAGTCGTTCTGGGGAACTGTGGAAGTAACAGCTACCCTTCTGGTATTGCTACCTTGGGTTCTGCCACTTTGCAATTCCTCAGTCTCCTGAAAAGATTAGAAGTTGGTTGGCCATCCCAGCGGTTCATGTTCTCACCAAACTGATCACGCAGAGTTATCCAAATAGTTTCTACGTGATTGCCTTGGTGGTCTGTTTTGGAACGACCTGTTTTGGAATGTCCTGTTTTGGAATGACCTCCTTGGAGGACGTGTATTCCTCACAGATGAGAGTTGTACCCACCTGGAGGAAGAATTGAAACTATCCCTTTGTGCCAATTGGGATATGGAATTTCTAAATTCATCTTTTAACTCTCTTATGCAATTCTGTATATCACCAGACATAGTTTTAATGGCTGAAACCAAAGAACCACGTGTCATGCTATCCTCCAATTGTCTCATTTGATCACTGAATTGGCCAACCGTAGGAGAAGCTCCACCATAACTTCTTGACACAATTCTGCTTGCCAGAATGTTTGCATAATTAGAAGGAGCAAGTTTGATGATCTTTTTAGCAAGACCAATACCCACAGGAATGTCATCAGGATTCAGAGTTTCATGTTCACCATAGAGTAGCTCTTTAACAGCAAATTCTCTCAAGCGCTTAATTCCCTCGTCTATGGTAGTCCAGGGTTTAGGATTCCATGGAAGATCATCTCGGGAAGGGTATCTCAGGGCAACCGCTATTAAAAGGCGTATCCACAGATTAACCTTACCGAGAGCTTCACCTAGATGTCTATCTATTCCATTGTCCCTTGAGAGAGTTCCTAACTGAGCTGCTGACTTGTCTCCAACTGTTAGAGCTGAAGCACCTGTATCATAACACCTACTAAGCCAAGCTAGAACTGGCTCCTTATCTGCCCTGGTGAAATCTTTACGGACATTTCGCAATTCCTCCCGTGGTGACGAACAGTCTGTAATATCATCTTCATCTTCATCTCCCTGAATTCTTTGCCCGTAAAATCCTGCTGTCATTCTCCTAAGGATCTCTTTAAGCTGAGAACCACCTTTGCCAGCTGCTTTCCTAGCTTCATCTCTATCCTGCTTTGATCTCACTAGGTTAGCTAGATCTTTAAAACAAACCTTCTCTTCCTCCTGAGCAGGATCTTTTAGAGTAGAGGGCCCCTCACCAGGATCAGTCTCCTCCTCTTCTTCTCCATCTTTGCCCTTTCCAGCTCTAGTCTTTAAAGGAGCCACCTTGACTAGAGCTGTGTTTGAATTTACAGCCACCTTAATGGAAGCTGACAGGTCTTGAGATAAATCAGCTGCTGGGGCAGTGACTTCTGGTCCCACCGAGGGAGTGGGTGGAAGTGACGTTGCTCCATTACTGGCCGACGGAGAAGAAGAAGAAGGAGAAGGAGTGGGAGAAGGAGTAGGTGCCATGTTGATACCAGCCGATGCCCTTGGCTGCTTGCTGGAATCAGCAAAGTCATTTAGAGCTGCCTTACCAATTAACTTTTTAGCCTTCTTTTTAGCTGACACGGGTTCTCCACAGTCCTCGTCACTAGATGACTCTGGGGACTGATCGAGAGCCACGGCGTTTTCTTTTTGATCTAGTTTTAATAACAAAACAAGCTCTGGACACCTTTTTCTCCCGACGCCAGGAATACAGAGAATACACATTAGTTATCACCAGCAGCAGAATTATACACACCAAATAAATCACCTTCGGATCCCAGGCATCACCTAAAGTTACTGTCTCCTCAGGCGGAATCTTAAAACCCTTTATCTCAATTGGGAGAGTGGTGGAGGGAACATTCCTGTATCTCACCGGCCATAATAAATTAATACATTTTCCATACCATAATTTAACTCTATACATAACCCACATATAAATTGTCCTCACCAAATATTTACCCAGGTAATCCAAAATCAAACCCAAACAATACCTGTAAACCAGAGCCCCAAAAATTGAAAAGAATAATCGCTCCACAAACCACAATACCTTCATGTTTGCTAATTCAGCTAGAAAACACTAAATCAATCAAATAATAAATTAAACTAATTATCTGCCGCACGTTGGGTACGCCAATAAAAAAATGTGGTGGGTTTGGAAGGGGTAAGGCCAAGAAGCCTCCTCCCTTCCCCCTTGTAAAGTAAAAGGGAAAAAAAATTGAAGGGAAAGGAAAAAAAACTCGCAAGCTGAATTAGCAAAGCAGTGGAGCTATATTTACAAAGCGATGTAGGGTTTGCAGGGAGATATTTACAAATTTACAATATCTACAATATATACAAAGATATACAACAGAGTAACACAGAAATGAGAGTGAACCCCTCTCGGCAGAGAGGGGGGTTCCCCACCTCCTCTTTCCCCTCTTTCCCCCCTTTCCCCAGATTAGGTTAGAAGAGAGAGAGAGCGAAAGAAAGAAGTTAAAAGCAGTTTTGTGTTAATTGGAAAGGAGTTAATACAGGCCTTATCAGTTTTTCTCTCAAGGCCGGAGCCTTGGCAGAAAGCCCAGCACAGGGACAGAGAGCAGCCGCACCGTAGAAAGGCGGAAGCAAGACTGACAGAAAAGTCGTGGAAATGTCCAGTTCACTCCCAGTTCCGAGAAGTACCAATGAAATTAGTTTAGACTATTCCTTCCGTTTACCAACTTCCGTCCACCATATTCTCTTTCTTAAGGGGGCAACGTCAACCGGCCACAGGCTGGGCTGGTGGCGAGGGTGGGGCTGGAGCTGGAGCCAGGGCTGGGGCAGGAGCCAGGGCTGAGGCTGGGCTGAGGGCAGGGCTGGGGCTGGGGGCTGGGCTGGGGCAGGACTGGGACTGGGGCAGGGGCACGGGCCGAGGCTGGGGACAGGGCTAGGGCTGGAGCTAGGGCAGGGATGGGCCCAGGCTGGGGCTGGGGCTGGGTCCAGGGCAGGGCTGGGGCTGGGGCTGGGTCCAGAGCTGTGGCTGGGCTGTGTCTGGAGCTGGAGCTGGAGCTGGGCCGGGGCAGGGCTGGGGCTGGGGCAAGGCTAGGCTAGGGCTGGGCTGGAGCCGGGGCTGGGGCCGTGAGTGGGGCTTGGCTGGGGCCAGGGCTGGGGCCGGGGGTGGGGCCGGGGCTGGGGCAGGGCTGGGCCTGGGCTGGGGATGAGGCTGGGGTGGGGCTGGGGCTGGGTCCAAGGTGGGGCTGGGTCGGGGGCTGGGGCAGGACTGGGGCCGGGCTGGGGCTGGGCCTGGGGCTGGGGCTGGGGACAGGTCTGGTGCGAGGCTGGGTCTGGGGCTTGGCTGAGGGCAGGGCTGGGGCAGGGCTGGGGCTGGGGCTGGGTCCAGGGTGGGGCTGGGGCTGGGCTGGGGGCAGGACTGGGCCTGGGCATTGGCTGGGGCTGGCCTGGTGCTGGGCTGGGGCTGGGACTGGGTCCAGGGCTGTGGCTGGGCCGTGGCTGGAGCTGGGCTGGGGCTGAGGTTGGGGCTGGGGCTGGGCTAGGGCTGGGCTGGGGCCGGGGCTGAGACTGGGGCTGGGTCCAGGGCTGGGGCTGGGCTGTGGGTAGGGCTGGGGTCTGGGGCAGGGCTGGGGCTGTGGCTGTGGCTGGGCTGGGGCTGGGTCCAGGGCTGTGGATGGGCTGTGGCTGGAGCTGGGCTGGGGCTGAGGGTTGGGCTGGGGCTGGGCTAGGGGCTGGGCTAGGGCTGGGCTGGGGCAGGGGCTGCGACTGATGCTCGGTCCAGGGCTGGGGCTGGGCTGTGGGTAGGGCTGGGGCTGGGGTAGGGCAGGGGCTGTGGCTGGGGCTGGGCTGCGGCTGGGTCCAGGGTAGGGGCTGGGCTGGGGCTGGGGCTGGGACAGGGCAGGGCTGGGCCTGGGCGGTGGCTGGGGTTGGGCTGGGGCCAAGGTTGGGGCTGGGGCTGGGCTGGTGGCGAGGGTGGGGCTGGGGCTGGGGCTGGGGCTGCGGACAGGGCTGGGGCTAAGGCTGAGGTAGGGGGAGGGCTGGGGCTGGATTGGGGCCAGGGCTGGGGCAGGGCTAGGCTTGAGGCTGGGCCTTGGGCTGGGGCTGGGTTGGCGCAGGGCTGGGGCTGGGCTGGGACCAGGACTGGGCTGGGGCAGGGACTAGGGCAGGGCTGGGGCTGGGCTGGGGCTGGGGCCGGGCTAGGTCTGGGCTGGGGCAAAGTATGGGGCTGGGACTGGGGCTGGGGCTGGGCCAGGGCTTGGGCTGGGCTGGGACCGGGGCTGGGCTGGGGTAGGGCTGGCACAGGGCTGGGGCAGGGCTGAGGTCCGGCCAGGGGCTGGGCCTGGGGCTCGGCTGGGCTGGGGCTGGGGACAGGGCTGGGGCCAGGCTGGGTCTGGGTCTGGGCCTGGGCTGGGCTGGGGCTGGGGCTGGGCTGAGGGCACGGCTGGGCGAGGCCTGGGGCTGGGGCAGGGCTAGGTTAGAGCTGGGCTGAGGCCGGGGCTGGGGCTGGGACTGGGGCAGGGCAGGGCTGGGCTAGGGCTAGGGCTGGGACAGGGCTGGGGCTGGGGCTGGGCTGGGGCTGAGGGTGGGGCTGGGGCTGGGCTAGGGCAGGGCTGGGCCCGGGGCTGCGACTGGGGCTGGGTCCAGGGCTGGGGCTGGGCTGTGGCTGGGGCTGGGCTGCGGCAGGGCGGGGGCTGGAGCTGGGGCTGGGCTGGGCTGGGTCCAGGGCAGGGGCTGGGCAGGGTCTGGGGCTGGGCCAGGGCAGGGCTGGGGCAGGGGCTGGGCTGGGGCTGAGGGTGGGGCTGGGGCTGGGGCTGAGGGTAGGGCTGGGGCCAGAGCTGGGGCGTGGCTGGGGCCAGGCTGGGGCTGGGGCCGGGGCTAGGGCCGGGGGTGGGGCTGGGGCTGGGGCAGGGCTGGGCCTGGGCTGGGGATGAGGCTGGGGTGGGGCTGGGGCTGGGGCAGGGCTGGGCCTGGGCTGGGGATGAGGCTGGGGTGGGGCTGGGGCTGGGTCCAGGGCAGGGGCTGGGCTGGGGCTGGGGCTAGGCTGGGGCAGGGCTGGGGCTGGGCTGGGCTGGGGCTTGGGCTGGGGCAGGGCTGGGCCTGGGCTGGGGATGAGGCTGGGGTGGGGCTGGGGCTGGGTCCAGGGCAGGGCTGGGGCTTGGGCTGGGCTTGAACCGGGGCTGGGCTGGGGTAAGGCTGGCACAGGGCTGGGTCCTGGGCTGGGTCTGGGGCGGGGACTGGGACAGGGCTAGGCCTGGGGCTGGGCTGGGGCTGAGTCTGGGGCCAGGGCTGGGGCCGGGGCAGGGGCGTGGCTGGGACAGGGCTGGAACTGGGGCAGGGCTGGGCTGGAGCCAAGGTTGGGTCTGGGGCTGGGCTGGTGGCGAGGGTGGGGCTGGGGCTGGGGCTGCGGACAGGGCTGGGGCTAGGGCTGAGGTAGGGGTAGGGCTGGGGCTGGATTGGGGCCAGGGCTGGGGCAGGACTAGGCTTGAGGCTGGGCCTTGGGCTGGGGCAGGGTAAGCGCAGGGCTGGGGCTGGGGCTGGAGCCAGGTTTGGGGCAGGAGCCAGGGCTGGGGCAGGGCTGAGGTCAGGCCTGGGGCTGCGGCTGGGCAGGGCCGGGGCTGGGACTGGGGCTGGGCCTGGGGCGAGGCTGGGTCTGGGGCTGGGCTGAGGGCAGGGCTGGGGCTGGGGCTGGGGCTGGGCTGAGGCTGGGCTGTGGTAGGGCTGGGCTGAGGCAGGGCTGGGGCTGGGGCAGGGCTGGGCTGGGGCTGGGGCTGGGGATGGGGCGGGGACTGGGAGAGGGCTGGGGCTGGGGCTGGGTCCAGGGCTGGGGCTGGGCGGTGGCTGGGGCTGGGCTGGGGCAGGGCTGGGGCTGGGGTAGGGCTGGGCCCGGGCTGGGGATGAAACTGGGGTGGGGCTGGGGCTGGGTCCAGGGCAGGGGCTGGGCTGGGGCTGGGGCTAGGCTGGGGCAGGGCTGGGGCAGGGCTGAGTCTGGGGCTGGGTCCAGGGTGGGGCTGGGGCTGGGCTGGGGGCAGGGCTGGGCCTGGGCATTGGCTGGGGCTGGCCTGGGGCTGGGCTGGGGCTGGGACTGGCTCCAGGGCTGTGGCTGGGCTGTGGCTGGAGCTGGGCTGGGGCTGAGGTTGGGGCTGGGGGTGGGTCCAGGGGTGGGGCTGGGCTGTGGGTAGGGCTGGGTTGGGGCAGGGCTGGGGCTGGGGCTGTGGCTGTGGCTGGGCTGGGGCTGGGTCCAGGGCTGTGGCTGGGCTGTGGCTGGAGCTGGGCTGGGGCTGTGGGTGGGGCTAGGGCTGGGCTAGAGCAGGGCTGGGGCCGAGGGTGGGGCTGGGGCTGGGTCTGGGGCAGGGGCAGGGGCAGGGGCCGGGGACAGGGCTGGGGCCAGAGCTGGGGCTGGGCTGGGGCCGGGCTGGGGCTGGGTTCGGTGCAGGGCTGGGGCTGGGCAGGGCGGGGGCTGGGGCAGGGCTGGGCTACGGCTGGGCTGGGACCGGGGATGGGTCCGGGGCTGGGGGTGGGGGTGGGGCTGGGGCAGGTCTGGGCCTTGGCTGGGGATGAGGCTGGGGTGGGGCTGGGGCTGGGTCCAGGGCTGGGGCTGGGCTGGGGCTGGGACTGGGGCAGGGCTAGGGCTGGGCTGGGGGCAAGGATGGGGTTTGGGCTGGGGCTGGGCCAGGGCTTTGGCTAGGCTGGGACCGGGGCTGGGCTGGGGTAGGGCTGGCACAGGGCTAGGCCTGGGGCTGGGCTGGGGCCGAGTCTGGGGCTGGGTCTGGGGCCGGGGCAGGGGCAGGGCTTGAACTGGGGCTGGGCTGGGGACAAGGTTGGGGCTGGGGCTGGGCTGGGTGGCGAGGGTGGGGCTGGAGCTGGAGCCAGGGCTGGGCCTTGGCTGGGGATGAGGCTGGGGTGGGGCTGGGGCAGGGCTGGGGATGCGGCAGGGCTGGGGCTGGGTCCAGGGCTGTGGCTGGGCTGTGGCTGGAGCTGGGCTGGGGCTGAGGGTGAGGCTAGGTCTGGGCTAGAGCAGGGCTGGGGCCTGGGCTGCTACTGGGGCTGGGTCTAGGGCTGTGGCTGGGCTGTGGCTGGGGCTGGGCTGGGGCAGGGGCTGGGCTGGGGCCGATTGTTGGGCTGGGGCTGGGCAGGGCGGGGGCTGGGGCAGGGCTGGGCTACGGCTGGGCTGGGACCGGGGATGGGTCCGGGGGTGGGGGTGGGGCTGGGGCTGGGGCTGTGGCAGGGCTGGGCCTTGGCTGGTGATGAGTCTGGGGTGGGGCTGGGGCTGGGTCCAGGGCTGGGGCAGGGCTGGGGCTGGGACTGGGGCAGGGCTAGGGCTGGGCTGGGGGCAAGGATGGGGTTTGGGCTGGGGCTGGGCCAGGGCTTTGGCTAGGCTGGGACCGGGGCTGGGCTGGGGTAGGGCTGGCACAGGGCTAGGCCTGGGGCTGGGCTGGGGCCGAGTCTGGGGCTGGGTCTGGGGCCGGGGCAGGGGCAGGGCTTGAACTGGGGCTGGGCTGGGGCCAAGGTTGGGGCTGGGGCTGGGCTGGTGGCGAGGGTGGGGCTGGAGCTGGAGCCAGGGCTGGGGCAGGAGCCAGGGCTGGGGCTGGGCTGAGGGCAGGGCTGGGGCTGGGGGCTGGGCTGGGGCAGGACTGGGACTGGGGCAGGGGCACGGGCCGAGGCTGGGGACAGGGCTAGGGCTGGAGCTAGGGCAGGGATGGGGCCAGGCTGGGGCTGGGGCTGGGTCCGGGGCAGGGCTGGGGCTGGGGCTGGGTCCAGGGCTGTGGCTGGGCTGTGGCTGGAGCTGGAGCTGGGCCGGGGCAGGGCTGGGGCTGGGGCAAGGCTAGGCTAGGGCTGGGCTGGGGCCGGGGCTGGGGCCATGAGTGGGGCTTGGCTGGGGCCAGGGCTGGGGCCGGGGGTGGGGCCGGGGCTGGGGCAGGGCTGGGCCTGGGCTGGGGCTGGGCTGGGGTGGGGCTGGGGCTGGGTCCAAGGTGGGGCTGGGGCCGGGGCTGGGGCAGGACTGGGGCCGGGCTGGGGCTGGGCCTGGGGCTGGGGCTGGGGACAGGTCTGGTGTGAGGCTGGGTCTGGGGCTTGGCTGAGGGCAGGGCTGGGGCTGGGCTGGGGCTGGGGCTGAGTCCAGGGTGGGTCTGGGGCTGGGCTGGGGGCAGGACTGGGCCTGGGCATTGGCTGGGGCTGGCCTGGGGCTGGGCCTGGGGTGGGACTGCGTCCAGGGCTGTGGCTGTGCTGTGGCTGGAGCTGGGCTGGGGCTGAGGTTGGGGCTGGGGCTGGGCTAGGGCTGGGCTGGGGCCGGGGCTGCGACTGGGGCTGGGTCCAGCGCTGGGGCTGGGCTGTGGGTAGGGCTGGGGCTGGGGCAGGGCTGGGGCTGTGGCTGGGGCTGGGCTGGGGCTGGGTCCAGGGCTGTGGATGGGCTGTGGCTGGAGCTGGGCTGGGGCTGAGGGTTGGGCTGGGGCTGGGCTAGGGCTGGGCTTGGGCTGGGCTGGGGCAGGGGCTGCGACTGATGCTGGGTCCAGGGCTGGGGCTGGGCTGTGGGTAGGGCTGCGCTGGGGCAGGGCTGGGGCTGTGGCTGGGGCTGGGCTGGGGCTGGGTCCAGGGCAGGGGCTGGGCTGGGGCTGGGGCTGGGCTGGGGCAGGGCTGGGGCTGGGCGGTGGCTGGGGCTGGCCTGGGGCTGGGCTGGGGCTGGGACTGGGTCCAGGGAAGGGGCTGGACTGGGGCTGGGGCTAGGCTGGGGCAGGGCTGGGGCTGGGCTGGGCTACGGCTTGGCTGGGACCGGGGATGGGTCCGGGGGTGAGGGTGGGGGTGGGGCAGGGGCTGGGGCAGGGCTGGGCCTTGGCTGGGGATGAGGCTGGGGTGGGGCTGGGGCTGGGTCCAGGGCTGGGGCTAGGCTGGGGCTGGGACTGGGGCAGGGCTAGGGCTGGGCTGGGGGCAAGGATGGGGTTTGGGCTGGGGCTGGGCCAGGGCTTTGGCTAGGCTGGGACCGGGGCTGGGCTGGGGTAGGGCTGGCACAGGGCTAGGCCTGGGGCTGGGCTGGGGCCGAGTCTGGGGCTGGGTCTGGGGCCGGGGCAGGGGCAGGGCTTGAACTGGGGCTGGGCTGGGGCCAAGGTTGGGGCTGGGGCTGGGCTGGTGGCGAGGGTGGGGCTGGAGCTGGAGCCAGGGCTGGGGCAGGAGCCAGGGCTGGGGCAGGGCTGTGGTCAGGCCTGGGGCTGCGGCTGGGGCAGGGCTGGGGCTGGGGCTGGGCTGAGGGCAGGGCTGGGGCTGGGGGCTGGGATGGGGCAGGACTGGGACTGGGGCAGGGGCACGGGCCGAGGCTGGGGACAGGGCTAGGGCTGGATCTAGGGCAGGAATGGGGCCAGGCTGGGGCTGGGGCTGGGTCCAGGGCAGGGCTGGGGCTGGGGCTGGGTCCAGGGCTGTGGCTGGGCTGTGGCTGGAGCTGGGGCTGGGCCGAGGCAGGGCTGGGGCTGGGGCAAGGCTGGGCTAGGGCTGGGCTGGGGCCGGGGCTGGGGCCGTGAGTGGGGATTGGCTGGGGCCAGGGCTGGGGCCGGGGGTTGGGCCGGGGCTGGGGCAGGGCTGGGCCTGGGCTGGGGATGAGGCTGGGGTGGGGCTGGGGCTAGGTCCAAGGTGGGGCTGGGTCCAGGGCTGGGGCAGGACTGGGGCCGGGCTGGGCCTGGGGCTGGGGCTGGGTCCAGGGCAGGGGCTGGACTGGGGCAGGGGCTGGGCTGGGGCCGAGGGTGGGGCTGGGACTGGGGCTGGGGCTGAGGGCAGGGCTGGGCTAGGGCTGGGGCTGGGGCAGGAGCCGGGGATGGGTCCGGGGGTGGGGCTGGGTCTGGGGCTGGGCTGCGCCTGGGCTGGGGATGAGGCTGGGGCAGGGCTAGGGCTGGGCTGGGACCGGGGCTGGGCTGGGGTCGGGCTGGCACAGGGCTGGGGCAGTGCTGAGGTCCGGCCAGGGGCTGGGGCTGGGGCAGGGCTGGGGCTAGGCTGGGGCTGGGCCTGGGGCTGGGCTGGGCTGGGACTGGGGACAGGGCTGGGGCCAGGCTGGGTCTGGGTCTGGGGCTGGGCTGGGCTGGAGCTGGGCTGGGGCCAAGGTTGGGGCTGGGGCTGGGCTGGTGGCGAGGGTGGGGCTGGGGCTGGGGCTGGGGCTGCGGACAGGGCTGGGGCTAAGGCTGATGTAGGGGGAGGGCTGGGGCTGGATTGGGGCCAGGGCTGGGGCAGGGCTAGGCTTGAGGCTGGGCCTTGGGCTGGGGCTGGGCTGGGGCTGGGGACAGGGCTGGGGCCAGGCTGGGTCTGGGTCTGGGTCTGGGCTGGGCTGGGGCTGGGGCTGGGCTGAGGGCACGGCTGGGCTAGGCCTGGGGCTGGGGCAGGGCTAGGTTAGAGCTGGGCTGAGGCCGGGGCTGGGGCTGGGACTGGGGCAGGGCAGGGCTGGGCTAGGGCTAGGGCTGGGACAGGGCTGGGGCTGGGGCTGAGGGTGGGGCTGGGGCTGGGCTAGGGCAGGGCTGGGCCCGGGGCTGCGACTGGGGCTGGGTCCAGGGCTGCAGCTGGGCTGTGGCTGGGGCTGGGCTGGGGCAGGGCTGGGGCTGGGGCAGGGGCTGGGCTGGGGCCAGAGCTGGGGCAGGGCTGGGGCCAGGCTGGGGCTGGGGCCGGGGCTAGGGTCGGGGGTGGGGCTGGGGCTGGGTCAGGGCTGGGCCTGGGCTGGGGATGAGGCTGGGGTGGGGCTGGGGCTGGGGCAGGGCTGGGCCTGGGCTGGGGATGAGGCTGGGGTGGGGCTGGGGCTGGGGCAGGGCTGGGCCTGGGCTGGGGATGTGGCTGGGGTGGGGCTGGGGCTGGGTCTGGGGCGGGGACTGGGACAGGGCTAGGCCTGGGGCTGGGCTGGGGCCGAGTTTGGGGCTGGGGCTGGGGCCGGGGCAGGGGCGTGGCTGGGACAGGGCTGGGGCTGGGCTGTGGGTAGGGCTGGGGCTGGAGCCAAGGTTGGGTCTGGGGCTGGGCTGGTGGCGAGGGTGGGGCTGGGGCTGGGGCTGCGGACAGGGCTGGGGCTAGGGCTGAGCTAGGGGTAGGGCTAGGGCTGGATTGGGGCCAGGGCTGGGGCAGGACTAGGCTTGAGGCTGGGCCTTGGGCTGGGGCTGGGTAGGTGCAGGGCTGGGGCTGAGGCTGGAGCCAGGTTTGGGGCAGGAGCCAGGGCTGGGGCAGGGCTGTGGGTAGGGCTGGGGTCTGGGGCAGGGCTGGGGCTGTGGCTGTGGCTGGGCTGGGGCTGGGTCCAGGGCTGTGGATGGGCTGTGGCTGGAGCTGGGCTGGGGCTGAGGGTTGGGCTGGGGCTGGGCTAGGGCTGGGCTAGGGCTGGGCTGGGGCAGGGGCTGCGACTGATGCTCGGTCCAGGGCTGGGGCTGGGCTGTGGGTAGGGCTGGGGCTGGGGTAGGGCAGGGGCTGTGGCTGGGGCTGGGCTGCGGCTGGGTCCAGGGTAGGGGCTGGGCTGGGGCTGTCGCTGGGACAGGGCAGGGCTGGGCCTGGGCGGTGGCTGGGGTTGGGCTGGGGCCAAGGTTGGGGCTGGGGCTGGGCTGGTGGCGAGGGTGGGGCTGGGGCTGGGGCTGGGGCTGAGGTAGGGGGAGGGCTGGGGCTGGATTGGGGCCAGGGCTGGGGCAGGGCTAGGCTTGAGGCTGGGCCTTGGGCTGGGGCTGGGTTGGCGCAGGGCTGGGGCTGGGCTGGGACCAGGACTGGGCTGGGGCAGGGACTAGGGCAGGGCTGGGGCTGGGCTGGGGCTGGGGCCGGGCTAGGTCTGGGCTGGGGCAAAGTATGGGGCTGGGACTGGGGCTGGGGCTGGGCCAGGGCTTGGGCTGGGCTGGGACCGGGGCTGGGCTGGGGTAGGGCTGGCACAGGGCTGGGGCAGGGCTGAGGTCCGGCCAGGGGCTGGGCCTGGGGCTCGGCTGGGCTGGGGCTGGGGACAGGGCTGGGGCCAGGCTGGGTCTGGGTCTGGGCCTGGGCTGGGCTGGGGCTGGGGCTGGGCTGAGGGCATGGCTGGGCGAGGCCTGGGGCTGGGGCAGGGCTAGGTTAGAGCTGGGCTGAGGCCGGGGCTGGGGCTGGGACTGGGGCAGGGCAGGGCTGGGCTAGGGCTAGGGCTGGGACAGGGCTGGGGCTGGGGCTGGGCTGGGGCTGAGGGTGGGGCTGGGGCTGGGCTAGGGCAGGGCTGGGCCCGGGGCTGCGACTGGGGCTGGGTCCAGGGCTGGGGGCTGGGCTGTGGCTGGGGCTGGGCTGCGGCAGGGCGGGGGCTGGAGCTGGGGCTGGGCTGGGCTGGGTCCAGGGCAGGGGCTGGGCAGGGTCTGGGGCTGGGCCAGGGCAGGGCTGGGGCAGGGGCTGGGCTGGGGCCGAGGGTGGGGCTGGGGCTGGGGCTGGGGCTGAGGGTAGGGCTGGGGCCAGAGCTGGGGCGTGGCTGGGGCCAGGCTGGGGCTGGGGCCGGGGCTAGGGCCGGGGGTGGGGCTGGGGCAGGGCTGGGCCTGGGCTGGGGATGAGGCTGGGGTGGGGCTGGGGCTGGGGCAGGGCTGGGCCTGGGCTGGGGATGAGGCTGGGGTGGGGCTGGGGCTGGGTCCAGGGCAGGGGCTGGGCTGGGGCTGGGGCTAGGCTGGGGCAGGGCTGGGGCTGGGCTGGGCTGGGGCTTGGGCTGGGGCAGGGCTGGGCCTGGGCTGGGGATGAGGCTGGGGTGGGGCTGGGGCTGGGTCCAGGGCAGGGCTGGGGCTTGGGCTGGGCTTGAACCGGGGCTGGGCTGGGGTAAGGCTGGCACAGGGCTGGGTCCTGGGCTGGGTCTGGGGCGGGGACTGGGACAGGGCTAGGCCTGGGGCTGGGCTGGGGCCGAGTCTGGGGCCAGGGCTGGGGCCGGGGCAGGGGCGTGGCTGGGACAGGGCTGGAACTGGGGCAGGGCTGGGCTGGAGCCAAGGTTGGGTCTGGGGCTGGGCTGGTGGCGAGGGTGGGGCTGGGGCTGGGGCTGCGGACAGGGCTGGGGCTAGGGCTGAGGTAGGGGTAGGGCTGGGGCTGGATTGGGGCCAGGGCTGGGGCAGGACTAGGCTTGAGGCTGGGCCTTGGGCTGGGGCAGGGTAAGCGCAGGGCTGGGGCTGGGGCTGGAACCAGGTTTGGGGCAGGAGCCAGGGCTGGGGCAGGGCTGAGGTCAGGCCTGGGGCTGCGGCTGGGCAGGGCCGGGGCTGGGACTGGGGCTGGGCCTGGGGCGAGGCTGGGTCTGGGGCTGGGCTGAGGGCAGGGCTGGGGCTGGGGCTGGGGCTGGGCTGAGGCTGGGCTGTGGTAGGGCTGGGCTGAGGCAGGGCTGGGGCTGGGGCAGGGCTGGGCTGGGGCCGGGGCTGGGGATGGGGCGGGGACTGGGAGAGGGCTGGGGCTGGGGCTGGGTCCAGGGCTGGGGCTGGGCGGTGGCTGGGGCTGGGCTGGGGCAGGGCTGGGGCTGGGGTAGGGCTGGGCCCAGGCTGGGGATGAAACTGGGGTGGGGCTGGGGCTGGGTCCAGGGCAGGGGCTGGACTGGGGCTGGGTCCAGGGTGGGGCTGGGGCTGGGCTGGGGGCAGGGCTGGGCCTGGGCATTGGCTGGGGCTGGCCTGGGGCTGGGCTGGGGCTGGGACTGGCTCCAGGGCTGTGGCTGGGCTGTGGCTGGAGCTGGGCTGGGGCTGAGGTTGGGGCTGGGGGTGGGTCCAGGGGTGGGGCTGGGCTGTGGGTAGGGCTGGGTTGGGGCAGGGCTGGGGCTGGGGCTGTGGCTGTGGCTGGGCTGGGGCTGGGTCCAGGGCTGTGGCTGGGCTGTGGCTGGAGCTGGGCTGGGGCTGTGGGTGGGGCTAGGGCTGGGCTAGAGCAGGGCTGGGGCCGAGGGTGGGGCTGGGGCTGGGTCTGGGGCAGGGGCAGGGGCAGGGGCCGGGGACAGGGCTGGGGCCAGAGCTGGGGCTGGGCTGGGGCCGGGCTGGGGCTGGGTTCGGTGCAGGGCTGGGGCTGGGCAGGGCGGGGGCTGGGGCAGGGCTGGGCTACGGCTGGGCTGGGACCGGGGATGGGTCCGGGGGTGGGGGTGGGGGTGGGGCTGGGGCAGGTCTGGGCCTTGGCTGGGGATGAGGCTGGGGTGGGGCTGGGGCTGGGTCCAGGGCTGGGGCTGGGCTGGGGCTGGGACTGGGGCAGGGCTAGGGCTGGGCTGGGGGCAAGGATGGGGTTTGGGCTGGGGCTGGGCCAGGGCTTTGGCTAGGCTGGGACCGGGGCTGGGCTGGGGTAGGGCTGGCACAGGGCTAGGCCTGGGGCTGGGCTGGGGCCGAGTCTGGGGCTGGGTCTGGGGCCGGGGCAGGGGCAGGGCTTGAACTGGGGCTGGGCTGGGGACAAGGTTGGGGCTGGGGCTGGGCTGGTGGCGAGGGTGGGGCTGGAGCTGGAGCCAGGGCTGGGCCTTGGCTGGGGATGAGGCTGGGGTGGGGCTGGGGCAGGGCTGGGGATGCGGCAGGGCTGGGGCTGGGTCCAGGGCTGTGGCTGGGCTGTGGCTGGAGCTGGGCTGGGGCTGAGGGTGAGGCTAGGTCTGGGCTAGAGCAGGGCTGGGGCCTGGGCTGCTACTGGGGCTGGGTCTAGGGCTGTGGCTGGGCTGTGGCTGGGGCTGGGCTGGGGCAGGGGCTGGGCTGGGGCCGATTGTTGGGCTGGGGCTGGGCAGGGCGGGGGCTGGGGCAGGGCTGGGCTACGGCTGGGCTGGGACCGGGGATGGGTCCGGGGGTGGGGGTGGGGCTGGGGCTGGGGCTGTGGCAGGGCTGGGCCTTGGCTGGTGATGAGTCTGGGGTGGGGCTGGGGCTGGGTCCAGGGCTGGGGCAGGGCTGGGGCTGGGACTGGGGCAGGGCTAGGGCTGGGCTGGGGGCAAGGATGGGGTTTGGGCTGGGGCTGGGCCAGGGCTTTGGCTAGGCTGGGACCGGGGCTGGGCTGGGGTAGGGCTGGCACAGGGCTAGGCCTGGGGCTGGGCTGGGGCCGAGTCTGGGGCTGGGTCTGGGGCCGGGGCAGGGGCAGGGCTTGAACTGGGGCTGGGCTGGGGCCAAGGTTGGGGCTGGGGCTGGGCTGGTGGCGAGGGTGGGGCTGGAGCTGGAGCCAGGGCTGGGGCAGGAGCCAGGGCTGGGGCTGGGCTGAGGGCAGGGCTGGGGCTGGGGGCTGGGCTGGGGCAGGACTGGGACTGGGGCAGGGGCACGGGCCGAGGCTGGGGACAGGGCTAGGGCTGGAGCTAGGGCAGGGATGGGGCCAGGCTGGGGCTGGGGCTGGGTCCGGGGCAGGGCTGGGGCTGGGGCTGGGTCCAGGGCTGTGGCTGGGCTGTGGCTGGAGCTGGAGCTGGGCCGGGGCAGGGCTGGGGCTGGGGCAAGGCTAGGCTAGGGCTGGGCTGGGGCCGGGGCTGGGGCCATGAGTGGGGCTTGGCTGGGGCCAGGGCTGGGGCCGGGGGTGGGGCCGGGGCTGGGGCAGGGCTGGGCCTGGGCTGGGGCTGGGCTGGGGTGGGGCTGGGGCTGGGTCCAAGGTGGGGCTGGGGCCGGGGCTGGGGCAGGACTGGGGCCGGGCTGGGGCTGGGCCTGGGGCTGGGGCTGGGGACAGGTCTGGTGTGAGGCTGGGTCTGGGGCTTGGCTGAGGGCAGGGCTGGGGCTGGGCTGGGGCTGGGGCTGAGTCCAGGGTGGGTCTGGGGCTGGGCTGGGGGCAGGACTGGGCCTGGGCATTGGCTGGGGCTGGCCTGGGGCTGGGCTGGGGTGGGACTGCGTCCAGGGCTGTGGCTGTGCTGTGGCTGGAGCTGGGCTGGGGCTGAGGTTGGGGCTGGGGCTGGGCTAGGGCTGGGCTGGGGCCGGGGCTGCGACTGGGGCTGGGTCCAGCGCTGGGGCTGGGCTGTGGGTAGGGCTGGGGCTGGGGCAGGGCTGGGGCTGTGGCTGGGGCTGGGCTGGGGCTGGGTCCAGGGCTGTGGATGGGCTGTGGCTGGAGCTGGGCTGGGGCTGAGGGTTGGGCTGGGGCTGGGCTAGGGCTGGGCTTGGGCTGGGCTGGGGCAGGGGCTGCGACTGATGCTGGGTCCAGGGCTGGGGCTGGGCTGTGGGTAGGGCTGCGCTGGGGCAGGGCTGGGGCTGTGGCTGGGGCTGGGCTGGGGCTGGGTCCAGGGCAGGGGCTGGGCTGGGGCTGGGGCTGGGCTGGGGCAGGGCTGGGGCTGGGCGGTGGCTGGGGCTGGCCTGGGGCTGGGCTGGGGCTGGGACTGGGTCCAGGGAAGGGGCTGGACTGGGGCTGGGGCTAGGCTGGGGCAGGGCTGGGGCTGGGCTGGGCTACGGCTTGGCTGGGACCGGGGATGGGTCCGGGGGTGAGGGTGGGGGTGGGGCAGGGGCTGGGGCAGGGCTGGGCCTTGGCTGGGGATGAGGCTGGGGTGGGGCTGGGGCTGGGTCCAGGGCTGGGGCTAGGCTGGGGCTGGGACTGGGGCAGGGCTAGGGCTGGGCTGGGGGCAAGGATGGGGTTTGGGCTGGGGCTGGGCCAGGGCTTTGGCTAGGCTGGGACCGGGGCTGGGCTGGGGTAGGGCTGGCACAGGGCTAGGCCTGGGGCTGGGCTGGGGCCGAGTCTGGGGCTGGGTCTGGGGCCGGGGCAGGGGCAGGGCTTGAACTGGGGCTGGGCTGGGGCCAAGGTTGGGGCTGGGGCTGGGCTGGTGGCAAGGGTGGGGCTGGAGCTGGAGCCAGGGCTGGGGCAGGAGCCAGGGCTGGGGCAGGGCTGTGGTCAGGCCTGGGGCTGCGGCTGGGGCAGGGCTGGGGCTGGGGCTGGGCTGAGGGCAGGGCTGGGGCTGGGGGCTGGGATGGGGCAGGACTGGGACTGGGGCAGGGGCACGGGCCGAGGCTGGGGACAGGGCTAGGGCTGGATCTAGGGCAGGAATGGGGCCAGGCTGGGGCTGGGGCTGGGTCCAGGGCAGGGCTGGGGCTGGGGCTGGGTCCAGGGCTGTGGCTGGGCTGTGGCTGGAGCTGGGGCTGGGCCGAGGCAGGGCTGGGGCTGGGGCAAGGCTGGGCTAGGGCTGGGCTGGGGCCGGGGCTGGGGCCGTGAGTGGGGATTGGCTGGGGCCAGGGCTGGGGCCGGGGGTTGGGCCGGGGCTGGGGCAGGGCTGGGCCTGGGCTGGGGATGAGGCTGGGGTGGGGCTGGGGCTAGGTCCAAGGTGGGGCTGGGTCCAGGGCTGGGGCAGGACTGGGGCCGGGCTGGGCCTGGGGCTGGGGCTGGGTCCAGGGCAGGGGCTGGACTGGGGCAGGGGCTGGGCTGGGGCCGAGGGTGGGGCTGGGACTGGGGCTGGGGCTGAGGGCAGGGCTGGGCTAGGGCTGGGGCTGGGGCAGGAGCCGGGGATGGGTCCGGGGGTGGGGCTGGGTCTGGGGCTGGGCTGCGCCTGGGCTGGGGATGAGGCTGGGGCAGGGCTAGGGCTGGGCTGGGACCGGGGCTGGGCTGGGGTCGGGCTGGCACAGGGCTGGGGCAGTGCTGAGGTCCAGCCAGGGGCTGGGGCTGGGGCAGGGCTGGGGCTAGGCTGGGGCTGGGCCTGGGGCTGGGCTGGGCTGGGACTGGGGACAGGGCTGGGGCCAGGCTGGGTCTGGGTCTGGGGCTGGGCTGGGCTGGAGCTGGGCTGGGGCCAAGGTTGGGGCTGGGGCTGGGCTGGTGGCGAGGGTGGGGCTGGGGCTGGGGCTGGGGCTGCGGACAGGGCTGGGGCTAAGGCTGATGTAGGGGGAGGGCTGGGGCTGGATTGGGGCCAGGGCTGGGGCAGGGCTAGGCTTGAGGCTGGGCCTTGGGCTGGGGCTGGGCTGGGGCTGGGGACAGGGCTGGGGCCAGGCTGGGTCTGGGTCTGGGGCTGGGCTGGGCTGGGGCTGGGGCTGGGCTGAGGGCACGGCTGGGCTAGGCCTGGGGCTGGGGCAGGGCTAGGTTAGAGCTGGGCTGAGGCCGGGGCTGGGGCTGGGACTGGGGCAGGGCAGGGCTGGGCTAGGGCTAGGGCTGGGACAGGGCTGGGGCTGGGGCTGAGGGTGGGGCTGGGGCTGGGCTAGGGCAGGGCTGGGCCCGGGGCTGCGACTGGGGCTGGGTCCAGGGCTGCAGCTGGGCTGTGGCTGGGGCTGGGCTGGGGCAGGGCTGGGGCTGGGGCAGGGGCTGGGCTGGGGCCGAGGGTGGGGCTGGGGCTGGGGCTGGGGCTGAGGGCAGGGCTGGGGCCAGAGCTGGGGCAGGGCTGGGGCCAGGCTGGGGCTGGGGCCGGGGCTAGGGCCGGGGGTGGGGCTGGGGCTGGGTCAGGGCTGGGCCTGGGCTGGGGATGAGGCTGGGGTGGGGCTGGGGCTGGGGCAGGGCTGGGCCTGGGCTGGGGATGTGGCTGGGGTGGGGCTGGGGCTGGGTCCAGGGCAGGGCTGGGGCTTGGGCTGGGCTGGGACCGGGGCTGGGCTGGGGTAAGGCTGGCACAGGGCTGGGGCTGGGGCTGGGTCTGGGGCGGGGACTGGGACAGGGCTAGGCCTGGGGCTGGGCTGGGGCCGAGTTTGGGGCTGGGGCTGGGGCCGGGGCAGGGGCGTGGCTGGGACAGGGCTGGGGCTGGGCTGTGGGTAGGGCTGGGGCTGGAGCCAAGGTTGGGTCTGGGGCTGGGCTGGTGGCGAGGGTGGGGCTGGGGCTGGGGCTGCGGACAGGGCTGGGGCTAGGGCTGAGCTAGGGGTAGGGCTAGGGCTGGATTGGGGCCAGGGCTGGGGCAGGACTAGGCTTGAGGCTGGGCCTTGGGCTGGGGCTGGGTAGGTGCAGGGCTGGGGCTGAGGCTGGAGCCAGGTTTGGGGCAGGAGCCAGGGCTGGGGCAGGGCTGAGGTCAGGCCTGGGGCTGCGGCTGGGGCAGGGCTGGGGCTGGGGGAGGGGCTGGGGATGGGGCGGGGACTGGGAGAGGGCTGGGGCTGGGGCTGGGTCCAGGGCTGGGCTGGGCTGTGGCTGGGGCTGGGCTGGGGCTAGGCTGGGGCTGGGGCTGGGGCTGGGCTGGGGGCAGGGATGGGGATGGGGCTGGGCTGGGCTGGAGCAGGGCTGGGGCTGGGCTGGGGATGAGGCTGGGGTGGGGCTGGGGCTGGGTCCAGGGCAGGGGCTGGACTGGGGCTGGGTCCAGGGTGGGGCTGGGGCTGCGCTGGGGGCAGGGCTGGGCCTGGGCATTGGCTGGGGCTGGCCTGGGGCTGAGATGTGGCTGGAGCTGGGCTGGGGTGAGGGTGGGGCTGGGGCTGGGCTAGGGCTGGGCAGGGGCCGGGGATGCGACTGGGGCTGGGTCCAGGGCTGGGGCTGGGCTGTGGGTAGGGCTGGGGCTGGGGCAGGGCTGGGCTGGGGCCGGGGCTGGGGATGGGGTGAGGACTGGGAGAGGGCTGGGGCTGGGGCTGTGTCCAGGGCTGGGGCTGGGCGGTGGCTGGGGCTGGGCTGGGGGAGGGCTGGGGCTAGGGCTGGGCTGGGGGCAGGGATGGGGATGGGGCTGGGCTGGGGGAGGGCTGGGCCTGGGCTGGGGATGAGGCTGGGGTTGGGCTGGGGCTGGGTCCAGGGCAGGGGCAGGGCTGGGGCTGGGGCTAGGCTGGGGCAGGGCTGGGGCTGGGGCTGGGGCTGGGTCCAGGGTGGGGCTGGGGCTGGGCTGGGGGCAGGGCTGGGCCTGGGCATTGGCTGGGGCTGGCCTGGGGCTGAGCTGGGGCTGGGACTGGGTCCAGGGCTGTGGCTGGGGTGTGGCTGGATCTGGGCTGGGGCTGAGGGTGGGGCTGGGGCTGGACTAGGGCTGGGCTAGGGCTGGGCTTGGGCAGGGGCTGCGACTGATGCTGGGTCCAGGACTGGGGCTGGGCTGTGGGTAGGCCTGGGCTGGGACCGGGGCTGGGGTCGTGAGTGGGGCTTGGCTGGGGCCGGGGCTGGGGCTGGGGGTGTGGCAGGGGCTGGGGCTGGGGCGGGGACTGGGAGAGGGCTGGGGCTGGGGCTGGGTCCAGGGCTGGGGCTGGGCAGTGGCTGGAGCTGGGCTGTGGCTGGGCTGGGCTGAGGCTGGGTCCAGGGCAGGGGCTGGGCTGGGGCTGGGGCTGGGCTGGGGCAGGGCTGGGGCAGGGGCTGGGCTGGGGCCGAATGTGGGGCTGGGCTGGGGCAGGGGCTGGGCTGGGTTCGAGTGTGGGTCTAGGGCTGGGGCTGGGGCTGGGGCAAGGGCCGTGGCTGGGGACAAGGCTGGGGCCAGAGCTTGGGCTGGGCTGGGGGCAGGGATGGGAATGGGGCTGGGCTGGGCTGGGGTAGGGCTGGGCCGGGGCTGGGGATGAGGCTGGGGTGGGGCTGGGGCTGGGTCCAGGGCAGGGGCTGGGCTGGGGCTGGGGCTGGGGCTAGGCTGGGGCAGGGCTGGGGCAGGGCTGGGGCTGGGGCTGGGTCCAGGGTGGGGCTGGGGCTGGGCTGGGGGCAGGGCTGGGCCTGGGCATTGGCTGGGGCTGGGCTGGGGCTGGGCTGGGGCTGGGACTGGCTCCAGGGCTGTGGCTGGGCTGTGGCTGGAGCTGGGCTGGGGCTGAGGGTGGGGCTGGGGTTTGGCTAGGGCTGGGCTGGGGCCGGGGCTGTAACTGGGGCTGGGTCCAGGGCTGGGGCTGGGCTGTGGGTAGTGCTGGGGCTGCAGCTGGGGCAGGGCTGGGGCTGGGGCTGGGCTGAGGGCAGGGCTGGGTCTGGGGGCTGGGATGGGGCAGGACTGGGACTGGGGCAGGGGCACGGGCCGAGGCTGGGGACAGGGCTAGGTCTGGAGCTAGGGCAGGGATGGGGCCAGGCTGGCGCTGGGTTCGGCTCAGGGGTGGGGCTTGTTCCAGGGCTGGGGCTGGGCTAGGGCAGGGCTGGGGCTGGGGCTGGGCTGGGGCTGGGTCCAGGGCTGTGGCTGGGCTGTTGCTGGACCTGGGGCTGGGGCCGGGGCAGGGCTGGGCTGGGGCAGGGCTGGGGCCGGGTCTGCGAGTGGGGCTGGATCCAGGGCTGGGGCTGGGCTGTGGCTGGGGCTGGGCTGTGGCTGGGCTGGGGCTGGGCTGGGGCTGGGGCTGAGGGTGGGGCTGGGGCTGGGCTAGGGCTGGGCTGGGGCCGGGGCTGCGACTGGGGCTGGGTCCAGGGCTGGGGCTGGGCTGTGGGTAGTGCTGGGACTGGGGCAGGGCTGGGGCTGGGGCTGGGGCTGGGGCTGGCCTGGGGCAGGGCTGGGGCTGGGGCAGGGCTGGGCTAGGGCTGGGCTGGGGCCGGGGCTGGGGCCGTGAGTGGGGCTTGGCTGGGGCCAGGGCTGGGGCTGGGGCTGGGGTTGGGGCTAGGCTGGGGCAGGGCTAGGGCTGGGCTGGGGCTGGGTCTTGGGCTGGGGCAGGGCTGGGCCTGGGCTGGGGATGAGGGTAGGGTGGGGCTGGGGCTGGGTCCAGGGCAGGGCTCGGGCAGGGCTGGAACTGGGGCTGGGCTGGGGCCAAGGGTGGGGCTGGTGCTGGGCTGGTGGCGAGGCTGGGGCAGGGCTGTGGCAGGGCTGGGGCTGGGGCTGGGTCCAGGGTGGGGCTGGGGCTGGGCTGGGGGCAGGGCTGGGCCTGGGCATTGGCTGGGGCTGGCCTGGGGCTGGGCTGGGGCAGGGACTGGGTCCAGGGCTGTGGATGGGCTGTGGCTGGAGCTGGGCTGGGGCTGAGGGTGGGGCTGGGGCTGGGCTAGGGCTGGGCTGGGGCCAGGGCTGCGACTGGGGCTGGGTCCAGGGCTGGGGCTGGGTTGTGGGTAGTGCTGGGGCTGGGGCAGGGCTGGGGCAGTGGCTGTGGCTGGGCTGGGGCTGGGTCCAGGGTAGGGGCTGGGTTGGGGCTGGGGCTGGGCTGTGGCAGGGCTGCGGCTGGACTGGGGCTGGGGCTAGGCTGGGGCAGGGCTGGGCTAGGGCTGGGCTGGGTCCAGGGCTGGGGTCGTGAGTGGGGCTTGGCTTGGGGCCAGGGCTGGGGCAGGGGTGGGGCTGGGGCTTGTGCTGGGGCAGGGCTGGGCCTGGGCTGGGGATGAGGCTGGGGTGGGGCTGGGGCTGGGTCCAGGGCAGGGGCAGGGCTGGTGCAGGGCTGGGGGTCGGGCTGGGCTGGGGGTAGGGCTGGGCTGGGGCAGGGCTGGGGTTGTGGCTCGGGCTGGGCTGGGGCTGGGTCCAGGGCAGGGGCTGGGCTGGGGCTGAGGCTGGGCTGGGGCAGGGCTGGGGCAGGGGCTGGGCTGGGGCCGAATGTGGGGCTGGGCTGGGGCTGGGCCTGGGCTGGGGTCGAGTGTGGGTCTAGGGCTGGGGCTGGGGCAGGGGGCCGTGGCTGGTGACAGGGCTGGGGCCAGAGCTGGGGCAGGGCTGGGGCCGGGGCTGGGGCTGGTGCCAGGGCTGTGGCTGGGCTGTTGCTGGAGCTGGGCTGGGGCTGAGGGTGGAGTGGGGCTGGGCTAGGGCTGGGCTGGGGCCGGGGCTGCGATTGGGGCTGGGTCCAGGGCTGGAGCTGGGCTGTGGGTAGGGCTGGGCTGGGGGAGGGCTGGGGCTGTGGCTGCGCTGTGGCTGGAGCTGGGCTGGGGCTGAGGGTGGGGCTGGGGCTGGGCTAGGGCTGGGCTGGGGCTGGGGCTGGGGCGGGGACTGGGAGAGGGCTGGGTCTGGGGCTGGGTCCGGGGCTGGGGCTGGGTCCAGTGCTGGGGCTGGGCGGTGGCTGGGGCTGGGCTGGGGCAGGGCTGGGGCTGGGGCTGGGCTGGGGGCAGGGATGGGAATGGGGCTGGGCTGGGCTGGGGTAGGGCAGGGGCAGGGCTGGGGCTGGGGCTAGGCTGGGGCAGGGCAGGGGCAGGGCTGGGGCTGGGGCTGGGGCCGTGAGTGGGGCGTGGCTGGGGCCAGGGCTGGCGCTGGGGCTGGGGCTGGGGCTAGGCTGGGGCAGGGATGTGGCTGGGCTGGGGCTGGGGCTTGGGCTGGGGCAGGGCTGGGCCTGGGCTGGGGATGAGGGTGGGGTGGGGCTGGGGCTGGGTCCAGGGCAGGACTGGGGCAGGGCTGGGGCAGGGCTGGGGCTGGGGCTGGTTCCAGGGTGGGGCTGGGGCTGGGCTGGGGGCAGGGCTGGGCCTGGGCATTGGCTGGGGCTGGCCTGGGGCTGGGCTGGGGCTGGGACTGGGTCCAGGGCTGTGGCTGGGCTGTGGCTGCTGCTGAGCTGGGGCTGAGGGTGGGGCTGGGGCTGGGCTAGGGCTGGGCTGGGGCCGGGGCTGCGACTGGGGCTGGGTCCAGGGCTGGGGCTGGGCTGTGGGTAGGGCTGGGGCTGGGGCAGGGCTGTGGCTGTGGCTGTGGCTGGGCTGGGGCTGGGTCCAGGGCAGGGGCTGGGCTGGGGCTGGGGCTGGGCTGGGGCAGGGCTGCGGCTGGACTGGGGTTGGGGCTAGGCTGGGGCAGGGCTGGGCTAGGGCTGGGCTGGGGCCGGGGCTGGGGCCGTGAGTGGGGCTTGGCTTGGGGCCAGGGCTGGGGCCGAGGGTGGGGCTGGGGCTGGGGCAGGGCTGGGCCTGGGCTGGGGATGAGGCTGGGGTGGGGCTGGGGCTGGGTCCAGGGCAGGGGCTGGGCTGGGGCTGGGGCTAGGCTGGGGCAGGGCTGGGTCAGGGCTGGGGCTGGGGCTGGGTCCAGTGTGGGGCTGGGGCTGGGCTGGGGGCAGGGCTGGGCCTGGGCATTGGCTGGGGCTGGCCTGGGGCTGGGCTGGGGCTGGGACTGGGTCCAGGTGTCTGGCTGGGCTGTGGCTGGAGCTGGGGTGGGGCTGAGGTTGGGGCTGGGGCTGGGTCCAGGGGTGGGGCTGGGCTGTGGCTAGGGCTGGGTTGGGGCAGGGCTGGGGCTGTGGCTGGGGCTGGGCTGGGGCTGGGTCCAGGGCTGTGGCTGGGCTGTGGCTGGAGCTGGGCTGGGGCTGAGGGTGGGGCTGGGGCTGGGCTAGGGCTGGGCTAGGGCTGGGCTGGGGCAGCGGCTGCGACTGATGCTGGGTCCAGGGCTGGGGCTGGGCTGTGGGTAGGGCTCCGCTGGGGCAGGGCTGGGGCTGGGTCCAGGGCAGGGGCTGGGCTGGGGCTGGGGCTGGGCTGGGGCAGGGCTGGGCCTGGGCGGTGGCTGGGGCTGGCCTGGGGCTGGGCTGGGGCTGGGACTGGGTCCAGGGAAGGGGCTGGACTGGGGCTGGGGCTAGGCTGGGGCAGGGCTGGGGCTGGGCTGGGCCTGGCGCTGGGTCCAGGGTGGGGCTGTGTCCAGGGCTGGGGCAGGACTGGGGCCGGGCTGGGGCTGGGGCTGGGCTAAGGGCAGGGCTGGGGCAGGGCTGGGGATGGGGCTGGGCTGGGGCTGGGTCCAGGGCTGTGGCTGGGCTGTGGCTGGAGCTGGGATGGGGCTGAGGGTGGGGCTAGGGCTGGGCTAGATCAGGGCTGGGGCCGGGGCTGCTACTGGGGCTGGGTCTAGGGCTGTGGCTGGGCTGTGGCTGGGGCTGGGCTGGGGCAGGGGCTGGGCTGGGGCCGAGGGTGGGGCTGGGGCTGGGCCTGGGGCAGGGGCCGTGGCTGGGGCTGGGGTTGGGGCAGGGCTGGGCATTGGCTGGGGATGAGGCTGGGGTGGGGCTGGGGCTGGGTCCAGGGCTGGGACTGGGCTGGTGCTGGCACTGGGGCAGGGCTAGGGCTGGGCTGGGGGCAAGGATGGGGTTTGGGCTGGGGCTGGGTCAGGGCTTTGGCTAGGCTGGGACCGGGGCTGGGCTGGGGTAGGGCTGGCACAGGGCTAGGCCTGGGGCTGGACTGGGGCCGAGTCTGGGGCTGGGTCTGGGACCGGGGCAGGGGCAGGGCTTGAACTGGGGCTGGGCTGGGGCCAAGTTTGGGCCTGGGGCTGGGCTGGTGGCGAGGGTGGGGCTGGAGCTGGAGCCAGGGCTGGGGCAGGAGCCAGGGCTGGGGCTGGGCTGAGGGCAGGGCTGGGGCTGGGGGCTGGGATGGGGCAGGACTGGGGCTGGGGCAGGGGCACGGGCCGAGGCTGGGGACAGGGCTAGGGCTGGAGCTAGGGCAGGTTATGGGGCCAGGCTGGGGCTGGGTTCGGCTCAGGGGTGGGGCTTGTTCCAGGGCTGGGGATGGGCTAGGGCAGGGCTGGGGCTGGGACTGGGCTGGGGCAGGGCTGGGGCCGGGCTGTGGCTGGGTTCGGTGCAGGGCTGGGGCTGGGCTAGGGACAGGGCTGGGGCCGGGGCTGCGAGTGGGGCTGGATCCAGGGCTGGGGCTGGGCTGTGGCTGGGGCTGGGCTGTGGCAGGGCTGGGGCTGGGCTGGGGCTGGGCCGGGGCAGGGCTGGGCTGGGGCAAGGCTGGGGCCGGGCTGGGGCTGGGTACGGTGCAGGGCTGGGGCTGGGGCAGGGCTGGGCTGGGGACAGGGCTGGGGCCGTGAGTGGGGCTTGGCTGGGGCGGGGGGTGTGGCTGGGGCTGGGCTGGGGCGGGGACTGGGAGAGGGCTGGGGCTGGGGCTGGGTCCAGGGCTGGGGCTGGGCGGTGGCTGGGGCTGGCCTGGGGCTGGGCTGGGGCTGGGACTGGGTCCAGGGAAGGGGCTGGACTCGGGCTGGGGCTAGGGTGGGGCAGGGCTGGGGCTGGGCTGGGGCTGGCGCTGGGTCCAGGGTGGGGCTGTGTCCAGGGTTGGGGCAGGACTGGGGCCGGGCTGGGGCTGGGGCTGGGCTGAGGGCTGGGCTGGGGCCAGGGCTGGGGCCGTGAGTGGGACTTGGCTGGGGCGGGGGGTGTGGCTGGGGCTGGGCTGGGGCTGGGCTGGGTCCAGGGCTGGGGCTGGGGCTGGGTCCAGGGCTGGGCCTGGGCGGTGGCTGGGGCTGGCCTGGGGCTGGGCTGGGGCTGGGACTGGGTCCAGGGAAGGGGCTGGACTCGGGCTGGGGCTAGGTTGGGCAGGGCTGGGGCTGGGCTGGGGCTGGCGCTGGGTCCAGGGTGGGGCTGTGTCCAGGGTTGGGGCAGGACTGGGGCCGGGCTGGGGCTTGGGCTGGGCTGAGGGCAGGGCTGGGGCAGGGTTGGGGATGGGGCAGGGCTGGGGCCGGGCTGGGGCTGGGTTCGGTGCAGGGCTGGGGCTGGGGCAGGGCTGGGCTGGGGCCAGGGCTGGGGCCGTGAGTGGGGCTTGGCTGGGGCGGGGGGTGTGGCTGGGGCTGGGCTGGGGCGGGGACTGGGAGAGGGCTGGGGCTGGGACTGGGTCCAGGGAAGGGGCTGGACTCGGGCTGGGGCTAGGGTGGGGCAGGGCTGGGGCTGGGCGGTGGCTGGGGCTGGGCTGTGGCAGGGCTGGGGCTGGGCTGGGGATGAGGGTGGGGTGGGGCTGGGGCTGGGTCCAGGGCAGGGCTGGGGCAGGGCTAGAACTGGGGCTGGGCTGGGGCCAAGGTTGGGGCTGGGGCTGGGCTGGTGGCGAGGCTGGGGCAGGGCTGGGGCAGGGCTGGGGCTGGGGCTGGGTCCAGGGTGGGGCTAGGCTGGGCTAGGTCTGGGCTAGGTCTGGGCTGGGGCCGGGGCTGGGGCCGTGAGTGGGGCTTGGCTTGGGGCCAGGGCTGGGGCCGGGGGTGGGGCTGGGGCAGGGCTGGGCCTGGGCTGGGGATGAGGCTGGGTTGGGGCTGGGGCTGGGTCCAGGGCAGGGGCCGGGCTGGGGCTGGGGCTGGGCTGAGGGCAGGGCTGGGGCAGGGTTGGGGATGGGGCAGGGCTGGGGCCGGGCTGGGGCTGTGTTCGGTGCAGGGCTGGGGCTGGGGCAGGGCTGGGCTGGGGCCAGGGCTGGGGCCGTGAGTGGGACTTGGCTGGGGCGGGGGGTGTGGCTGGGGCTGGGCTGGGGCGGGGACTGGGAGAGGGCTGGGGCTGGGGCTGGGTCCAGGGCTGGGCCTGGGCGGTGGCTGGGGCTGGCCTGGGGCTGGGCTGGGGCTGGGACTGGGTCCAGGGAAGGGGTGGACTCGGGCTGGGGCTAGGGTGGGGCAGGGCTGGGGCTGGGCTGGGGCTGGCGCTGGGTCCAGGGTGGGGCTGTGTCCAGGGTTGGGGCAGGACTGGGGCCGGGCTGGGGCTGGGGCTGGGCTGAGGGCAGGGCTGGGGCAGGGTTGGGGATGGGGCAGGGCTGGGGCCGGGCTGGGGCTGGGTTCGGTGCAGGGCTGGGGCTGGGGCAGGGCTGGGCTGGGGCCAGGGCTGGGGCCGTGAGTGGGGCTTGGCTGGGGCGGGGGGTGTGGCTGGGGCTGGGCTGGGGCGGGGACTGGGAGAGGGCTGGGGCTGGGGCTGGGTCCAGGGCTGGGCCTGGGCGGTGGCTGGGGATGGCCTGGGGCTGGGTTGGGGCTGGGAGTGGGTCCAGGGAAGGGGCTGGACTCGGGCTGGGGCTAGGGTGGGGCAGGGCTGGGGCTGGGCGGTGGCTGGGGCTGGGCTGTGGCAGGGCTGGGGCTGGGCTGGGGATGAGGGTGGGGTGGGGCTGGGGCTGGGTCCAGGGCAGGGCTGGGGCAGGGCTAGAACTGGGGCTGGGCTGGGGCCAAGGTTGGGGCTGGGGCTGGGCTGGTGGCGAGGCTGGGGCAGGGCTGGGGCAGGGCTGGGGCTGGGGCTGGGTCCAGGGTGGGGCTAGGCTGGGCTAGGTCTGGGCTAGGTCTGGGCTGGGGCCGGGGCTGGGGCCGGGGGTGGGGCTGGGGCTGGGGCAGGGCTGGGCCTGGGCTGGGGATGAGGCTGGGGTGGGGCTGGGGCTGGGTCCAGGGCAGGGGCTGGGCTGGGGCTGGGGCTAGGCTGGGGCAGGGCTGGGGCTGGGCTTGGGCTGGGGCTTGTGCTGGGGCAGGGCTGGGCCTGGGCTGGGGATGAGGCTGGGGTGGGGCTGGGGCTGGGTCCAGTGCAGGGCTGGGGCAGGGCTGGAACTGGGGCTGGGCTGGGGCCAAGGTTGGGGCTGGGGCTGTGCTGGTGGCGAGGGTGGGGCTGGGGCTGGGGCTGTGGACAGGGCTGGGGCTAGGGCTGAGGTAGGGGTAGGGCTGGGGCTGGATTGGGGCCAGGGTTGGGGCAGGAGTAGGCTTGAGGCTGGGCCTTGGGCTGGGGCTGGGTTGGCTCAGGGCTGGGGCTGGGGCTGGAACCAAGGCATGGGCAGGGCTGGGGCTGGGGCTGGAGCCAGGGTTGGGCCAGGAGCCAGGGCTGGGGCAGGGCTCAGGTCAGGCATGGGGCTGTGGCTGGGGCTGGGCTGGGGCTGTGGCTGGGGACAGGTCTGGTGCGAGGCTGGGTCTGGGGCTGGGCTGAGGGCAGAGCTGGGGCTGGGGGCTGGGCTGGGGCAGGACTGGGACTGGGGCAGTGGCACGGGCTGAGGCTGGCGACAGGGTTCGGCTCAGGGGTGTAGCTTGGTCCAGGGCTGGGGCTGGGGCTGGGCTGGGGCTGGGCTGTGGCTGAGGGTGGGGCTGGGGCTGGGCTAGGGCTGGGCTGGGGCAGGGCTGGGCTGGGGCAGGGCTGGGGCTGGGGCAGGGCTGGGACTGGGCGGTGGCTGGGGCTGGGCTGGGGCAGGGCTGGGGCTGGGGCTGGGCTGGGGGCAGGGATGGGGATGGGGCTGGGCTGGGCTGGGGCAGGGCTGGGCCTGGGCTGGGGATGAGGCTGGGGTGGGGCTGGGGCTGGGTCCAGGGCAGGGGCTGGGCTGGGGCTGGGGATGAGGCTGGGGCAGGGCTGGGGCAGGGCTGGGGCTGGGGCTGGGTCCAGTGTGGGGCTGGGGCTGGGCTGGGGGCAGGGCTGGGCCTGGGCGTTGGCTGGGGCTGGCCTGGGGCTGGGCTGGGGCTGGGACTGGGTCCAGGGCTGTGGATGGGCTGTGGCTGGAGCTGGGCTGGGGCTGAGGGTGGGGCTGGGGCAGGGCTGGGGCCGGGCTGTGGCTGGGTTCGGTGCAGGGCTGGGGCTGGGCTAGGGACAGGGCTGGGGCCGGGGCTGCGAGTGGGGCTGGATCCAGGGCTGGGGCTGGGCTGTGGCTGGGGCTGGGCTGTGGCAGGGCTGGGCTGTGGCAGGTCTGGGGCCGGGCTGGGGCTGGGCCGGGGCAGGGCTGGGCTGGGGCCGGGCTGGGGCCGGGCTGGAGCCGTGAGTGGGGCTTGGCTGGGGCGGGGGGTGTGGCTGGGGCAGGGGCTGGGGCGGGGACTGGGAGAGGGCTGGGGCTGGGGCTGGGTCCAGGGCTGGGGCTGGGTGGTGGCTGGGGCTGGGCTGTGGCAGGGCTGGGGCTGGGGCTGGGGCTGGGGCAGGGCTGGGCTGGGGCCAGGGCTGGAGCCGTGAGTGGGGCTTGGCTGGGGCGGGGGGTGTGGCTGGGGCAGGGGCTGGGGCGGGGACTGGGAGAGGGCTGGGGCTGGGGCTGGGTCCAGGGCTGGGGCTGGGTGGTGGCTGGGGCTGGGCTGTGGCAGGGCTGGGGCTGGGGCTGGGCTGGGGGCAGGGCTGGGGCTGGGACCGGGTCTGGGGCCGTGAGTGGGGCTTGGCTGGGCCCGGGGCTGGGGCTGGGGGTGTGGCAGGGGCTGGGGCTGGGGCGGGGACTTGGAGAGGGCTGGGGCTGGGGCTGGGTCCAGGGCTGGGGCTGGGCGGTGGCTGAGGCTGGGCTGTGGCAGGGCTGGGGCTGGGGCTGGGCTGGGGCAGGGCTGGGCCTGGGCTGGGGATGAGGCTGGGGTGGGGCTGGGGCTGGGTCCAGTGCAGGGGCTGGACTGGGGCTGGGGCTAGGCTGGGGACAGGGCTGGGGCTGGGCTGGGGCTGAGGGTGGGGATGGGGCTGGGCTAGGGCTGGGCTGGGGCCAGGGCTGCGAGTGGGGCTGGGCTGGGGCAGGGCTGGGGCTGGGGCTGGGGCTGGGGCTGGGCCAGAGCCGGGGCTTGGCTGGGGCTGGGGCTAGGCTGGGGCAGGGCTGGGACAGGGCTGGGGCTGGGGCTGGGTCCAGGTTGGGGCTGGGGCTGGGCTGGGGGCAGGGCTGGGGCTGGGCGGTGGCTGGGGCTGGGCTGGGGCTGGGCTGGGGCTGGGACTGGGTCCAGGGCAGGGGCTGGACTGGGGCTGGGGCTAGGCTGGGGCAGGACTGGGGCCGGGCTGGGGCTGGGGCTGGGCTGAGGGCAGGGCTGGGGCAGGGCTGGGGATGGGGCTGGGCTGGTGGCGAGGGTGGGGCTGGGGATGGGGCTGCAGACAGGGCTGGGGCTAGGGCTGAGGTAGGGGTAGGGCTGGGGCTGGATTGGGGCCAGGGCTGGGGCAGGACTAGGCTTGAGGCTGGGCCTTGGGCTGGGGCTGGGTTGGCTCAGGGCTGGGGCTGGGGCTGGAAACAAGGCATGGGCAGGGCTGGGGCTGGAGCCAGGGCTGGGGCAGGGCTCAGGTCAGGCATGGGGCTGCGGCTGGGGCAGGGCTGGGGCTGGGGCTGTGGCAGGGCTGGGGCTGGGCTGGGGATGAGGGTGGGGTGGGGCTGGGGCTGGGTCCAGGGCAGGGCTGGGGCAGGGCTAGAACTGGGGCTGGGCTGGGGCCAAGGTTGGGGCTGGGGCTGGGCTGGTGGCGAGGCTGGGGCAGGGCTGGGGCAGGGCTGGGGCTGGGGCTGGGTCCAGGGTGGGGCTAGGCTGGGCTAGGTCTGGGCTAGGTCTGGGCTGGGGCCGGGGCTGGGGCCGTGAGTGGGGCTTGGCTTGGGGCCAGGGCTGGGGCCGGGGCTGGGGCCGTGAGTGGGGCTTGGCTTGGGGCCAGGGCTGGGGCCGGGGGTGGGGCTGGGGCTGGGGCAGGGCTGGGCCTGGGCTGGGGTTGAGGCTGGGTTGGGGCTGGGGCTGGGTCCAGGGCAGGGGCCGGGCTGGGGCTGGGGCTGGGCTGAGGGCAGGGCTGGGGCAGGGTTGGGGATGGGGCAGGGCTGGGGCCGGGCTGGGGCTGTGTTCGGTGCAGGGCTGGGGCTGGGGCAGGGCTGGGCTGGGGCCAGGGCTGGGGCCGTGAGTGGGACTTGGCTGGGGCGGGGGGTGTGGCTGGGGCTGGGCTGGGGCGGGGACTGGGAGAGGGCTGGGGCTGGGGCTGGGTCCAGGGCTGGGCCTGGGCGGTGGCTGGGGCTGGCCTGGGGCTGGGCTGGGGCTGGGACTGGGTCCAGGGAAGGGGTGGACTCGGGCTGGGGCTAGGGTGGGGCAGGGCTGGGGCTGGGCTGGGGCTGGCGCTGGGTCCAGGGTGGGGCTGTGTCCAGGGTTGGGGCAGGACTGGGGCCGGGCTGGGGCTGGGGCTGGGCTGAGGGCAGGGCTGGGGCAGGGTTGGGGATGGGGCAGGGCTGGGGCCGGGCTGGGGCTGGGTTCGGTGCAGGGCTGGGGCTGGGGCAGGGCTGGGCTGGGGCCAGGGCTGGGGCCGTGAGTGGGGCTTGGCTGGGGCGGGGGGTGTGGCTGGGGCTGGGCTGGGGCGGGGACTGGGAGAGGGCTGGGGCTGGGGCTGGGTCCAGGGCTGGGCCTGGGCGGTGGCTGGGGATGGCCTGGGGCTGGGCTGGGGCTGGGAGTGGGTCCAGGGAAGGGGCTGGACTCGGGCTGGGGCTAGGGTGGGGCAGGGCTGGGGCTGGGCGGTGGCTGGGGCTGGGCTGTGGCAGGGCTGGGGCTGGGCTGGGGATGAGGGTGGGGTGGGGCTGGGGCTGGGTCCAGGGCAGGGCTGGGGCAGGGCTAGAACTGGGGCTGGGCTGGGGCCAAGGTTGGGGCTGGGGCTGGGCTGGTGGCGAGGCTGGGGCAGGGCTGGGGCAGGGCTGGGGCTGGGGCTGGGGCTGGGTCCAGGGTGGGGCTAGGCTGGGCTAGGTCTGGGCTAGGTCTGGGCTGGGGCCGGGGCTGGGGCCGGGGGTGGGGCTGGGGCTGGGGCAGGGCTGGGCCTGGGCTGGGGATGAGGCTGGGGTGGGGCTGGGGCTGGGTCCAGGGCAGGGGCTGGGCTGGGGCTGGGGCTAGGCTGGGGCAGGGCTGGGGCTGGGCTTGGGCTGGGGCTTGTGCTGGGGCAGGGCTGGGCCTGGGCTGGGGATGAGGCTGGGGTGGGGCTGGGGCTGGGTCCAGTGCAGGGCTGGGGCAGGGCTGGAACTGGGACTGGGCTGGGGCCAAGGTTGGGGCTGGGGCTGTGCTGGTGGCGAGGGTGGGGCTGGGTTCGGTGCAGGGCTGGGGCTGGGGCAGGGCTGGGCTGGGGCCGGGGATGGGGCCGTGAGTGGGGCTTGGCTGGGGCAAGGGCTGGGGCTGGGGCCAGGGGTGGGGCTGGGGCTGGGTCCAGGGCTGTGGCTGGGCTGTGGCTGTAGCTGGGCTGGGGCTGGGTTGGCTCAGGGCTGGGGCTGGGGCTGGAACCAAGGCATGGGCAGGGCTGGGGCTGGGGCTGGAGCCAGGGTTGGGCCAGGAGCCAGGGCTGGGGCAGGGCTCAGGTCAGGCATGGGGCTGTGGCTGGGGCTGGGCTGGGGCTGTGGCTGGGGACAGGTCTGGTGCGAGGCTGGGTCTGGGGCTGGGCTGAGGGCAGAGCTGGGGCTGGGGGCTGGGCTGGGGCAGGACTGGGACTGGGGCAGTGGCACGGGCTGAGGCTGGCGACAGGGTTCGGCTCAGGGGTGTAGCTTGGTCCAGGGCTGGGGCTGGGGCTGGGCTGGGGCTGGGCTGTGGCTGGAGCTGGGCTGTGGCTGAGGGTGGGGCTGGGGCTGGGCTAGGGCTGGGCTGGGGCAGGGCTGGGCTGGGGCAGGGCTGGGGCTGGGGCAGGGCTGGGACTGGGCGGTGGCTGGGGCTGGGCTGGGGCAGGGCTGGGGCTGGGGCTGGGCTGGGGGCAGGGATGGGGATGGGGCTGGGCTGGGCTGGGGCAGGGCTGGGCCTGGGCTGGGGATGAGGCTGGGGTGGGGCTGGGGCTGGGTCCAGGGCAGGGGCTGGGCTGGGGCTGGGGATGAGGCTGGGGCAGGGCTAGGGCAGGGCTGGGGCTGGGGCTGGGTCCAGTGTGGGGCTGGGGCTGGGCTGGGGGCAGGGCTGGGCCTGGGCGTTGGCTGGGGCTGGCCTGGGGCTGGGCTGGGGCTGGGACTGGGTCCAGGGCTGTGGATGGGCTGTGGCTGGAGCTGGGCTGGGGCTGAGGGTGGGGCTGGGGCAGGGCTGGGGCCGGGCTGTGGCTGGGTTCGGTGCAGGGCTGGGGCTGGGCTAGGGACAGGGCTGGGGCCGGGGCTGCGAGTGGGGCTGGATCCAGGGCTGGGGCTGGGCTGTGGCTGGGGCTGGGCTGTGGCAGGGCTGGGGCCGGGCTGGGGCTGGGCCGGGGCAGGGCTGGGCTGGGGCCGGGCTGGGGCCGGGCTGGAGCCGTGAGTGGGGCTTGGCTGGGGCGGGGGGTGTGGCTGGGGCAGGGGCTGGGGCGGGGACTGGGAGAGGGCTGGGGCTGGGGCTGGGTCCAGGGCTGGGGCTGGGTGGTGGCTGGGGCTGGGCTGTGGCAGGGCTGGGGCTGGGGCTGGGGCTGGGGCAGGGCTGGGCTGGGGCCAGGGCTGGAGCCGTGAGTGGGGCTTGGCTGGGACGGGGGGTGTGGCTGGGGCAGGGGCTGGGGCGGGGACTGGGAGAGGGCTGGGGCTGGGGCTGGGTCCAGGGCTGGGGCTGGGTGGTGGCTGGGGCTGGGCTGTGGCAGGGCTGGGGCTGGGGCTGGGCTGGGGGCAGGGCTGGGGCTGGGACCGGGTCTGGGGCCGTGAGTGGGGCTTGGCTGGGCCCGGGCCTGGGGCTGGGGGTGTGGCAGGGGCTGGGGCTGGGGCGGGGACTTGGAGAGGGCTGGGGCTGGGGCTGGGTCCAGGGCTGGGGCTGGGCGGTGGCTGAGGCTGGGCTGTGGCAGGGCTGGGGCTGGGGCTGGGCTGGGGCAGGGCTGGGCCTGGGCTGGGGATGAGGCTGGGGTGGGGCTGGGGCTGGGTCCAGGGCAGGGGCTGGACTGGGGCTGGGGCTAGGCTGGGGCAGGACTGGGGCCGGGCTGGGGCTGGGGCTGGGCTGAGGGCAGGGCTGGGGCAGGGCTGGGGATGGGGCTGGGCTGGTGGCGAGGGTGGGGCTGGGGATGGGGCTGCGGACAGGGCTGGGGCTAGGGCTGAGGTAGGGGTAGGGCTGGGGCTGGATTTGGGCCAGGGCTGGGGCAGGACTAGGCTTGAGGCTGGGCCTTGGGCTGGGGCTGGGTTGGCTCAGGGCTGGGGCTGGGGCTGGAAACAAGGCATGGGCAGGGCTGGGGCTGGGGCTGGAGCCAGGGTTGGGGCAGGAGCCAGGGCTGGGGCAGGGCTCAGGTCAGGCATGGGGCTGCGGCTGGGACAGGGCTGGTGCGAGGCTGGGTCTGGGTCTGGGCTGAGGGCAGGGCTGGGGCTGGGGGCTGGGATGGGGCAGGACTGGGACTGGGGCAGGGGCACAGGCTGAGGCTGGAGACAGGGCTAGGGCTGGAGCTAGGGCAGGGCTGGGGCCAGGCTGGGGCTGGGTTCGGCTCAGGGGTGTAGCTTGGTCCAGGGCTGGGGCTGGGCTAGGGCAGGGCTGGGGCTGGGGCTGGGCTGGGGCTGGATCTGGGCTGGGGCCGGGCTGGGGCTGGGTTCGGTGCAGGGCTGGGGCTGGGGCAGGGCTGGGCTGGGGCCGGGGATGGGGCCGTGAGTGGGGCTTGGCTGGGGCAAGGGCTGGGGCTGGGGCCAGGGGTGGGGCTGGGGCTGGGTCCAGGGCTGTGGCTGGGCTGTGGCTGGAGCTGGGCTGGGGCTGAGGGTGGGGTGGGGCTGGGCTAGGGCTGGGCTGGGGCCGGGGCTGCGAGTGGGGCTGGGTCCAGGGCTGGAGCTGGGGACAGGGCTGGTGCGAGGCTGGGTCTGTGGCTGGGCTGAGGGTAGGGCTGGGCTGGGGCAGGGCTGGCGCTGTGGCTGCGCTGTGGCTGGAGCTGGGCTGGGGCTGAGGGTGGGGCTGGGGCTGGGCTAGGGCTGGGCTGGGGCTGGGGCTGGGGCTGGGCTGGGGATGAGGCTGGGGTGGGGCTGGGGATGGTTCCAGAGCAGGGGCTTGGCTGGGGCTGGGGCTAGGCTGGGGCAGGGCTGGGGCAGGGCTGGGGCTGGGGCTGGGTCCAGGGTGGGGCTGGGCTGGACTGGTGCTGGGCTGGGGATGGGACTGGGTCAAGGGCAGGGGCTGGACTGGGGCTGGTGCTAGGCTGGGGCAGGACTGGGGCCGGGCTGGGGCTGGGCTGAGGGCAGGGCTGGGGTAGGGCTGGGGATGGGGCTGGGCTGGGGCTGGGTCCAGGGCTGTGGCTGGGCTGTGGCTGGAGCTGGGCTGGGGCTGAGGGTGGGGCTGGGGCTGGGCTAGGGCTGGGCAGGGGCCGGGGCTGCGACTGGGGCTGGGCTGGGGCAGGGCTGGGGCTGGGACCGGGGATGGGTCCGGGGGTCGGGGTGGGGCTTGGGCTGGGGCAGGGCTGGGCCTTGGCTGGCGATGAGGCTGGGCTGGGGCTGGGACTGGGTCCAGGGCTGGGGATGGGGCTGGGCTGTGGCTGGGTCCAGGGTTGTGGCAGTGCTGTGGCTGGAGCTGGGCTGGGGCTGAGGGTGGGGCTGGGGCTGGGCTAGGGCTGGGCAGGGGCCGGGGCTGCGACTGGGGCTGGGCTGGGGCTGGGGCTGCGCTGGGGCAGGGCTGGGGCTGGGGCTGGGGCTGGGCTGGGGCTGGGCTGGGGCCGGGCTGGGGCTGGGTTCAGTGCATTGCTGGGGCTGGGGCAGGGCTGGGCTGGGGCCGGGGATGGGACCGTGAGTGGGGCTTGGGCTAGGGCTGGGGCTGGGGCTGGGGCTGGGGCTCGGCCGGGGCAGGGGCTTGGCTGGGGCTGGGGCTAGGCTGGGGCAGGGCTGGGGCTGGGGCTGGGTCCAGGGTGGGGCTGGGGCTGGGCTGGGGGCAGGGCTGGGGCTGGGCGGTGGCTGGGGCTGGGCTGGGGCTGGGCTGGGGCTGGGACTGGGTCCAGGGCAGGGGCTGGACTGGGGCTGGGGCTTGGCTGGGGCAGGGCTGGGGCTGGGCTGGGGCTGGGACTGGGTAAAGGGCTGGGGCTGGACTGGGGCTGGGGCTAGGCTGGGGCAGGGCTGGGGCTGGGGCTGGGAGTGGGTCCAGGGAAGGGGCTGGACTGGGGCTGGGGCTAGGCTGGGGCAGGGCTGGGGCTGGGCTGGGGCTGGGGCTGGGTCCAGGGTGGGGCTGTGTCCAGGGCTGGGGCAGGATTGGGGCCTGGCTGGGGCTGGGGCTGGGCTGAGGGCAGGGCTGGGGCAGGGCTGGGGATGGGGCTGGGCTGGGGCTGGGTCCAGGGCTGTGGCTGGGCTGTGGCTGGAGCTGGGCTGGGGCTGAGGGTGCGGCTAGGGCTGGGCTAGAGCAGGGCTGGGGCCGGGGCTGCTACTGGGGCTGGGTCTAGGGCTGTGGCTGGGCTGTGGCTGGGGCTGGGCTGGGGCAGGGGCTGGGCTGGGGCCGAGGGTGGGGCTGGGGCTGGGGCTGGGGCAGGGGGAGGGGCTAGGGCCGGGGACAGGGCTGGGGCCAGAGCTGGGGCTGGGCTGCTGCCGGGCTGGGGCTGGGTTCGGTGCAGGGCTGGGCTATGGCTGGGCTGGGACCGGGGATGGGTCCGAGGGTGGGGGTGGGGCTGGGGCTGGGGCAGGTCTGGGCCTTGGCTGGGGATGAGGCTGGGGTAGGGGTGGGGCTGGGTCCAGGGCTGGGGCTGGGCTGGGGCTGGGACTGGGGCAGGGCTAGGGCTGGGCTGGGGGCAAGGATGGGGTTTGGGCTGGGGCTCGGCCAGGGCTTTGGCTAGGCTGGGACCGGGGCTGGGCTGGGGTAGGGCTGGCACAGGGCTAGGCCTGGGGCTGGGCTGGGGCCGGGGCAGGGGCAGGGCTTGAACTGGGGCTGGGCTGGGGCCAAGGTTGGGGCTGAGGCTGGGTTGGTGGCGAGGGTGGGGCTGGAGCTGGAGCCAGGGCTGGGGCAGGAGCCAAGGCTGAGGCTGGGCTGAGGTTGGGACTGGGGCTGGGGGCTGGGCTGGGGCAGGACTGGGACTGGGGCAGGGGCACGGGCCGAGGCTGGGCTGTGGGTAGGGCTGGGGCTGGGGCAGGGCTGGGGCTGTGGCTGGGGCAGGGCTGGGGCTGGGGCTGGGCTGAGGGCAGGGCTGGGGCTGGGGGCTGGGATGGGGCAGGACTGGGACTGGGGCAGGGGCACGGGCCGAGGCTGGGGACAGGGCTAGGGCTGGAGCTAGGGCAGGGATGGGGCCAGGCTGGGGCTGGGTTCGGCTCAGGGGTGGGGCTTGTTCCAGGGCTGGGGCTGGGCTAGGGCAGGGCTGGGGCTGGGGCTGGGCTGGGGCTGGGTCCAGGGCTGTGGCTGGGCTGTTGCTGGAGCTGGGACTGGGCCGGGGCAGGGCTGGGCTGGGGCAGGGCTGGGGCCGGGCTGGGGCAGCGCCGGGGCAGGGCTGGGCTGGGGCAGGGCTGGGGCCGGGCTGGGGCTGGGCTCGGTGCAGGGCTGGGGCTGGGGCAGGGCTGGGCTGGGGCCAGGGCTTGGGTTGTGAGTGGGGCTTGGCTGGGGCCGGGGCTGGGGCTGGGGGTGTGGCTGGGGCAGGGGCTGGGGCGGGGACTGGGAGAGGGCTGGGGCTGCGGCTGGGTCCAGGGCTGGGGCTGGGCGGTGGCTGGGGCTGGGCTGTGGCAGGGCTGGGGCTGGGGCTGGGCTGGGGGCAGGGCTGGGGCTGGGACCGTGGCTGGGGCCGTGAGTGGGGCTTGGCTGGGGCCGGGGCTGGGGCTGGGTCCAGGGCTGGGGCTGGGCGGTGGCTGAGGCTGGGCTGTGGCAGGGCTGGGGCTGGGGCTGGGCTGGGGCAGGGCTGGGCCTGGGCTGGGGATGAGGCTGGGGTGGGGCTGGGGCTGGGTCCAGGGCAGGGGCTGGACTGGGGCTGGGGCTAGGCTGGGGACAGGGCTGGGGCTGGGCTGGGGCTGAGGGTGGGGCTGGGGCTGGGCTAGGGCTGGGCTGGGGCCGGGGCTGCGAGTGGGGCTGGGCTGGGGCAGGGCTGGGGCTCGGGCTGGGGCTGGGCTGGGGCTGGGCCACGGCAGGGCTGGGCTGGGGCAGGGCTGGAGCCGGGCTGGGGCTGGGTTTGGTGCAGGGCTAGGGCTGGGGCAGGGCTGGGCTGGGGCCGGGGCTGGGGCCGTGAGTAGGGCTTGGCTGGGGCTGGGGCTGGGGCTGGGCCGGGGCAGGGGCTGGGCTGGGGCTGGGGCTAGGCTGGGGCAGGGCTGGGGCAGGGCTGGGGCTGGGGCTGGGTCCAGGTTGGGGCTGGGGCTGGGCTGGGGGCAGGGCTGGGGCTGGGCGGTGGCTGGGGCTGGGCTGGGGCTGGGCTGGGGCTGGGACTGGGTCCAGGGCAGGGGCTGGACTGGGGCTGGGGCTAGGCTGGGGCAGGACTGGGGCCGGGCTGGGGCTGGGGCTGGGCTGAGGGCAGGGCTGGGGCAGGGCTGGGGATGGGGCTGGGCTGGTGGCGAGGGTGGGGCTGGGGATGGGGCTGCGGACAGGGCTGGGGCTAGGGCTGAGGTAGGGGTAGGGCTGGGGCTGGGACCGTGGCTGGGGCCGTGAGTGGGGCTTGGCTGGGGCCGGGGCTGGGGCTGGGGGTGTGGCAGGGGCTGGGGCTGGGGCGGGGACTTGGAGAGGGCTGGGGCTGGGGCTGGGTCCAGGGCTGGGGCTGGGCGGTGGCTGAGGCTGGGCTGTGGCAGGGCTGGGGCTGGGGCTGGGCTGGGGACAGGGATGGGGCTTGGGCTGCGCTAGGCTGGGGCAGGGCTGGGCCTGGGCTGGGGATGAGGCTGGGGTGGGGCTGGGGCTGGGTCCAGGGCAGGGGCAGGGCTGGTGCAAGCCTGGGGGCTGGGCTGGGTTTGGGGGCAGGGCTGGGGCTGGGCGGTGGCTGGGGCCGTGAGTGGGGCTTGGCTGGGGCCGGGGCTGGGGCTGGGGGTGTGGCAGGGGCTGGGGCTGGGGCGGGGACTTGGAGAGGGCTGGGGCTGGGGCTGGGTCCAGGGCTGGGGCTGGGCGGTGGCTGAGGCTGGGCTGTGGCAGGGCTGGGGCTGGGGCTGGGCTGGGGACAGGGATGGGGCTTGGGCTGCGCTAGGCTGGGGCAGGGCTGGGCCTGGGCTGGGGATGAGGCTGGGGTGGGGCTGGGGCTGGGTCCAGGGCAGGGGCAGGGCTGGTGCAAGCCTGGGGGCTGGGCTGGGTTTGGGGGCAGGGCTGGGGCTGGGCGGTGGCTGGGGCTGGGCTTGGGCTGGGCTGGGGCTGGGACTGGGTCCAGGGCAGGGGCTGGACTGGGGCTGGGGCTAGGCTGGGGACAGGGCTTGGGCTGGGCTGGGGATGAGGCTGGGGTGGGGCTGGGGCTGGGTCCAGGGCGGGGGCTGGGGCTGGGGCTGGGGCTGGGGCAGGGCTGGGGCTGGGGCTGGGCTGTGGCTGGGTCCAGGGCCGTGGCAGTGCTGTGGCTGGAGCTGGGCTGGGGCTGAGTGTGGGGATGGGGCTGGGCTAGGGCTGGGCTGGGGCCGGGGCTGGGCTGGGGCTGGGCCGGGGCAGGGCTGGGCTGGGCCAGGGGCTTGACTGGGGCCGGGGCTAGGCTGGGGCAGGGCTGGGGCAGGGCTGGGGCTGGGGCTGGGTCCAGGGTGGGGCTGGGGCTGGGCTGCGGGCAGGGCTGGGGCTGGGCGGTGGCTGGGGCTGGGCTGGGGCTGGGCTGGGGCTGGGACTGGGTCCAGGGCAGGGGCTGGACTGGGGCTGGGGCTAGGCTGGGGCAGGGCTGGGGCAGGGCTGGGGATGGGGCTGGGCTGGGGCTGGGTCCAGGGCTGGGGCTGGGCTGTGGCTGGAGCTGGGCTGGGGCTGAGGGTGGGGCTGGGGCTGGGCTAGGGCTGGGCTGGGGCTGGGGCTGCGAGTGGGGCTGGGTCCAGGGCTGGGGCTGGGCTGTGGGTAGGGTTGGGCTGGGGCAGGGCTGGGGCTGTGGCTGGGGCTGGGCTGGGGCTGGGTCCAGGGCAGGGGCTGGGCTTGGGCTGGGGCTGGGCTGGGGCAGGGCTGGGGCAGGGGCTGGGCTGGGGCCGAGTGTGGGGCTGGGCTGGGGTTGGGCTGGGCTGGGGCCGAGTGTGGGTCTAGGGCTGGGGCTGGGGCAGGGGCCGTTGCTGAGGACAGTGCTGGGGCCAGAGCTGGGGCAGGGCTGGGGCCGGGGCCGGGGCTGGGGCTGGGGCCAGGGCTGTGGCTGGGCTGTTGCTGGAGCTGGGCTGGGGCTGAGGGTGGGGTGGGGCTGGGCTAGGGCTGGGCTGGGGCCGGGGCTGCGAGTGGGGCTGGGTCCAGGGCTGGAGCTAGGCTGTGGGTAGGGCTGGGCTGCGGCAGGGCTGGGGCTGGGGCTGGGGCTGGGGATGGGGCGGGGACTGGGAGAGGGCTGGGGCTGGGGCTGGGTCCAGGGCTGGGGCTGGGCGGTGGCTAGGGCTGGGCTGGGGCAGGGCTGGGGCTGGGCTGGGCTGGGGGCAGGGATGGTGTGGTAGGTTTGGAAGGGGTAAGACCAAGAAGCCTCCTCCCTTCCCCCTTGTAAAGTAAAAGGGGAAAAAAAAATGAAGGGAAAGGAAAAAAAACCTCACAAGCTGAATTAGCAAAGCAGTGGAGCTATATTTACAAAGCAACGTAGGGAATGCAGGGGATTATTTACAAATTTACAATATCTACAATATATACAAAGATATACAACAGAGTAACACAGAAATGAGAGTGACCCCCTCGGCAGAGAGGGGTTCCCCACCTCCGCTCTCCCCTCTCTCCCCCCCTTTCCCCAGAGTGGGATGGAAAGAGAAAGAAAAGAGAGGAAAAAAAAGTTAGAAGCAGTTCGTGTTAATTGGAAGGGAGTTAATATACCAGCCTTTATCTATCTTCAAGGCCGAGGCCTTGGCAGAAAGCCCAGCACAGAGACAGAGAGCGGCCGCACGGAGAAGAGGCGGAAGCAAGACTGACAGAAAAGTCCTAGAAATGTCCAGTTCACTCCTAGTTCCGAAGGTGCTTCCTCCCACTCTACCAATGAAATAGTTTAGACTATTCCTTCCGTTTACCAACTTCCGTCTACCATATTCCCTTTCTTAAGGGGGCAACGTCAACCGGCCACAGTCCACCCCTTCTAAACAATTTCATTGGCTGTTCATACTGTCCATCCAATCCAAAACGATTTTTACAGTTCGTGAGTAAAGTTCATAGTCCATTCCGGCTATGCTCAGATATAGATGATTCAAAAGTCCAAGAAAATCAGAAAATGAGAAAAATGGAAAACAGTTCATTTCTTCGCTGACGAAGCGAAGAAAAGGGAAACAGGGAAATCTCAGGGTCTCTTAGTTGACTCAGGCCTCTCAGGGATCTCAGGGTTCGTGCACCGTAGATTCCTCGTTGATTCTTCCTCTGGACACGATGTAGCTGTACAGCAGTTTGAAATTAACCTCTCTCAGCTAAAGTTAAATTTCTTTGTGGAATACACTGAATTTCACCATTCTCTTGCATTACCCAATAAGTGTGACACGGACCTTCAGCTGAAACCACCCCTCGGACAGGTTTAGCCTCTCCTGAGGGTGAAAATACCCAAACAGTTTTACCTAACAGATTCTTTTCTCTAACAACAGGAACTCTATCACCTTCTACTTTTCGTAGCAAATCTGAATGTGCAGGTCCAGCTCAGTTCACTGAACCTCTACTATTTACCAGCCAGGTTGCTTGTGCTAAATGTTTTTCCCAGTTTTTCAAAGATCCACCTCCCATGGCTTTGAGAGTGGTCTTCAACAAACCGTTGTAGCGTTCAATCTTCCCTGAAGCTGGTGCATAGTAGGGAATGTGGAATATCCACTCAATACCGTGCTCTTTTGCCCAGTTCTTTACAACGTTGTTCTTGAAATGAGTTCCGTTGTCTGACTCAATCCTCTCTGGAGTTCCGTGTCTCCACAGGATCTGTCTCTCCAGACCGAGAATGGTGTTGCGTGCAGTTGCATGTGGAACTGGATAAGTTTCCAACCATCCAGTGTTTGCCTCTACCATAGTAAGCACGTATTGCTTACCAGAACGAGAACGTGGTAGAGTGATGTAGTCAATCTGCCAAGCTTCACCATACTTGTACTTGGACCATCTGTCACCATACCACAAGGGCTTAAGTCGTTTTGCCTGCTTAATAGCAGCACAAATGTCACAGTCATGAATGACTTGTGTGATAGCATCCATGGAAATGTCTATGGATCTGTCACGAGCCCATTGGTATGTTGCATCTCTGCCTTGATGTCCTGACGAATCGTGAGCCCACCGAGCTAAGAATATTTCACCGCGGTGTTTCCAGTCGAGATCAAGATTAGAGTCCATGCCTACTTGAGAAACTCTTGCAGCTAGATCTGCCTGGTGGTTGTGTTGCTGTTCCTCAGTAGCTTTGCTCTTAGGAATGTGAGCATCGATGTGTCTCACTTTCACTGGAATTCTCTCGATTCGATCAGCAATGTCCTGCCATAGGTTGGCTGCCCAAATGGGTTTTCCTTTCCTCTGCCAACCACTCTTTTTCCAGTTCTTTAGCCAACCCCATAGAGCATTGGCTACCATCCATGAGTCGGTGTAGAGATAAAGCTTTGGCCATCTCTCACGTTCAGCCACATCGAGAGCTAGCTGGACAGCTTTTACCTCTGCGAATTGACTGGACTCTCCTTCTCCATCTTTCGCCTCTGCAACTCGGCGTGTTGGACTCCACACTGCAGACTTCCACCTTTGCTTGTTTCCAACAAGACGACAGGAACCGTCTGTGAACAGAGCATATTTCTTTTCATCATGAGAAAGGTCATTGTAAGGAGGAGCTTCCTCAGCACGAGTTACTTTCTCCTCTGGAGGTTTAGCACAGTTGATACCTTCAGGCCAACTTGAGATCACCTCCACTAGACCAGGTCTTTCAAGATTTCCCATTCGAGCTCTCTGTGTTATCAGAGCCATCCACTTAGACCATGTTGAGTCTGTGGCATGATGTGGTGTGGAGCCTTTGCCTTTGAACATCCAATTCAAAACTGGTAATCTGGGAGCTAAGAGAAGTTGTGATTCAGTTCCAATCACTTCAGAAGATGCTTTTACTCCTTCATAGGCAGCTAAAATTTCTTTCTCTGTTGGAGTATAGTTAGCCTCTGAACCTCTGTAACCTCGACTCCAGAAACCAAGAGGTCGTCCACGTGTCTCACCTGGAGCTTTTTGCCACAAGCACCAGGTTGGACCATTGTCACTTGCAGCCGTGTACAAAATGTTCTTAATGTCTGGACCATCTCGGACTGGTCCCAGACCCATTGCTTGAATCACCTCTTGCTTTATCTGGTCAAAGGCTGCTTGTTGTTCAGGTCCCCAGTGGAAATGGTTTCTCTTTCGAGTCACATCATACAGAGGTTTCACAATTTGACTGTATCCAGGAATGTGCAGTCTCCAAAATCCCACTATTCCTAAGAAACGTAGGGTCTCTTGCTTGTTTGTGGGACTTGCCATGGTAGAGACTCTATTTACCACATCCACTGGAATGTGTCGGCGTCCATCCTGCCACTTCACTCCCAGAAACTGAATCTCTGTGGTAGGTCCTTTCACCTTGTCTCACTTGATGGCAAAACCTGCATTCAGAAGAATGTCAATGATTTTGTTACCTTTCTTGAAGACTTCCTCAGCAGTTTTACCCCAGACAATGATATCATCGATGAACTGGATGTGTTCTGGAGCACCGCCTTTCTCCAGAGCATCGTGGATCACTGCATGACAGATGCTTGAGCTGTGGATCCAGCCCATTGGCAGCCTGTTGAAAGTGTACTGGATTCCTCTCCAGGTGAAAGCAAACTGAGGCCTGCATTCCTCTGCTATGGGAATAGAGAAAAATGCATTAGCAATGTCTATGGTAGCATACCATTTGGCCTCTTTGGATTCCAGCTCATACTGTAGCTCCATCATGTCTGGTACTGCTGCACTCATAGGTGGTGTCACTTCGTTTAGGGCTCGGTAGTCTACTGTCAGACTCCAGTCTCCATTCTGCTTCCGCACAGGCCACACTGGACTGTTGAAAGGTGAATGAGTTTTGCTGACGACTTTCTGACTTTCTAACTGACGAATCAGATTCTGAATGGGCAACAAAGAGTCACGGTTGGTTCTATATTGTCTGTGATTCACAGTCTGAGAAGCAACCAGCAATTTAATGTCCTGTATCTTATGTTGTCCCACAACTGCAGATTCATCAGAAAGTTCAGCTCTGGCAGACAGCTTCAATTTTTGTCCATCAATTTCTATAGAAGCTACTCCAAAAGCCCATTTGTAACCTCTAGGGTCTTTGAAACGCCCTTCTCTCAGAAAATCAATTCCCAAAATACAAAGTGCATCAGGTCCGGTCACAACTGTATGCTTCCTCCACTGTTTACCAGTTAAACTTATGTTAACCTCTACCTTACTTAACTCTTGAGATCCACCAGTGACTCCCAGAATAGTTATGGACTCTGATCCCTGATAATTTGATGGTATTATGGTGCACTGAGCTCCTGTGTCAACCAAGGCCCTGTACTTCCGAAATTGTGAAGTGCCAGGCCACTGGATGTACACATCCCAATAGATTCTATTATCTCTGTTATCCCTCTCCTCCCCCTGGCGGGAGGCAGGGCACCCCTAGTTATGGGGAACATGCGCACATGTGCATTGCACATATTGTGCAGGGTTATAACTTTGCATGTTATAACTGGAGCCACTGTTGGAGCCATAAGAGTCGTTCTGGGGAACTGTGGAAGTAACAGCTACCCTTCTGGTATTGCTACCTTGGGTTCTGCCACTTTGCAATTCCCTCAGTCTCCTGAAAAGATTAGAAGTTGGTTGGCCATCCCAGCGGTTCATGTTCTCACCAAACTGATCACACAGAGTTATCCAAATAGTTCTACGTGATTGCCTTGGTGGTCTGTTTTGGAATGACCTGTTTTGGAATGTCCTGTTTTGGAATGACCTCCTTGGAGGACGTGTATTCCTCACAGATGAGACTTGTACCCACCTGGAGGAAGAATTAAAATTATCCCTTTGTGCCAATTGGGATATGGAATTTCTAAATTCTTCTTTTAACTCTCTTATGCAATTCTGTATATCACCAGACATAGTTTTAATGGCCGAAACCAAAGAACCACGTGTCATGCTTTCCTCCAATTGTCTCATTTGATCACTGAATTGGCCAACCATAGGAGAAGCTCCACCATAATTTCTTGACACAATTCTGCTTGCCAGAATGTTTGCATAATTGGAAGGAGCAAGTTTGATGATCTTTTTAGCAAGACCAATACCCACAGGAATGTCATCAGGATTCAGAGTTTCATGTTCACCATAGAGTAGCTCTCTAACAGCAAATTCTCTCAAGCGCTTAATTCCCTCATCTATGGTAGTCCAGGGTTTAGGATTCCAGGGAAGATCATCTCGGGAAGGGTATCTCAGGGCAACCCCCATTAAAAGACGTATCCACAGATTAACCTTACCGAGAGCCCTGCCTAGATGTCTATCTATTCCATTATCCCTTGAGAGAGTTCCTAACTGAGCTGCTGACTTGTCTCCAACTGTTAGAGCCAGAGCACCTGTATCATAACATCTACTAAGCCAAGCTAGAACTGGCTGGGGCTGGGCTGGGGCTGGGGCAGGGTCCAGGGCTGGGGCTGGGCTGGGGCTGGAGTTGGGGCTGGGCAGGGGCTGGAGGCTGGGCTGGGGCTGGGGCAGGGCTGGGCCCGAGGCTGGGGCAGGGCTGCGGTAGGGGTGGGGCTGGGGCTGGGGCTGGGGCTGGGGCTGGGGCCAGGGCTGGGGCTGGGGCTGGGGCCAGGGCTGGGGCAGTGGCAGGGCTGGGGATGGCGGTGGGGCTGGGCTGGGGGCAGGGATGGGGCTGGGGCTGGGGGCTGGGGGCTGGGGGCTGGGGGCTGGGCTAGTGCTGGGCTGGAGCCAAGGCTGGGGCCGGGGCTGGGGCTGGGGCTGGGTCCAGGGCTGGGGCTGGGCTGGGGCTGGGCTGGGGGCAGGGCTGAGGCTGGGCTGGGGATGGGGGCCGGGCCAGAGCTAGGGCACGATTGGTCTGGGGATAGGGCTTTGGCTGGGCTGGGGCCTGGCCTGGGGCTGGGGCTGGGGGCTGGGGCTGGGACTGGGGCTGTGGCTGGGCTGAGGGCAGGGCTGGGGCACGACTGGGGATGGGGGCTGGGCTGGGGCAGGAGTGGGCTGGGGCAGGGCTGGGGCTGGGGCAGGTCTGGGGCAGGGGCTGGGGCTGGGCCTGGGCTGAGGCTGGGGCAGGGCTGGGGTCAGGGCTGGGGGCTGGGGGCTGGGGGCTGTGGCTGGGGCTGGGGCTGGGCTGGGACCGAGACTGGGCTGGGGTAGGGCTGGGGCAGGGCTGGGGCTGGGGCTGGGCTGGTGCTGGGGCTGGCGGCAGGGCTGGGGCACGGCTGGGGATAGGGCGGGGGCTGGGGCAGGACTGGGGCAGGGGCTGGGGCTGAGGCTGGAGGCTGGGGCCTGAACTAGGGCTGGGGCTGGAGCCGGGGCTGGGGGCAGGGCTGTGGCTGTGCTGGGACCTGGGGACAGACTGGGGCCGGGGTTCAAGCAGGGCTGGGACAGGGCTGGCTCTGGGGCAGGGTTGGGGCAGTGCTGGGGCAGGGCTGGGGGCTGGGCTGGGGCCAGGGCTGGGGCAGTGCTGGGGCTGGGGTTGGGGCAGGGGGTGGGGACGGAGCTGGGACAGGACTGGGGTCAGGGCTGCGGCTGGGGCTGGGGCTGAACTGGGTGCAGGGCTGGGGCGGGGGATGGGGCAGGCCTGGGGCCAGGGATGGGGCAGGGCTGGGGCAGGCACTGGGCTGGGGGTTGGTCTGGGGCTGGGGCAGTGTGGCAATGCCAGCGACGAGCAGGGTGAGCAATCTGGCAGTGCAGGCCTAGAGCCTGACATGGTGGTAGGCCATGCTCAGCATAAATGCAGAGCCAGCTAGCAGTGGAGCAAAACAGTGCTGTGCCTGCAGCATGGAACTAAAACAAGACACTGGTAGCTATGAACATGGACAGTTATCTTGGGACAACAGGACATGCACCTGCATCAACAACCTCGTTGTGTCATTAGTAGTTGGACCAATAATCTGTAATAGTGCAATGTGTGGTCACTCATAGGGAACCAATGGAGCTATGCCAACGAGGCTCTCCGAGTTTATATAAGTTGTAGCAGTTGCCTTGCTACGCACTTCTTCTTCTGCCTTTCCTGTCTCCTGTTTCTTCTACACTTTACCGTGCTATACTTGCACTACAGGCCTGCTCCATAGGCCTGCACCTCAGGCCTGCACCATCGGCCTGCAACACTGGAACAATAAGGGAACAATACTCAATCACATTGGTCAGCCGTATTGATTCCCAATCTCCGTCGTCCTACATCTGGTGCCCAAATAAACCTGAACTCATGGACAAGGGATCCTTGGACTACAATACTGATCGACTCAGCACAGAGAGGTACGTCCGAGCGATACGGAAAGCCGGTCGGACAGCACTGCCCCGGTGCTGGAAAAATTAGCAGCGTGTGCTCAAAAAGGAAGTGAATCTCACCCTGGCCTGGTGAGCGACCTGAGGAGGGGCAAGTGGAAGCACGACACCACAGAAGAGGCTGTGCTAAACGCCTTCCACCTATCCTCTCCGTGAGAGGTATTACTGGCAATTCTGGGATCGTAAAAGGGCTATTAGCCTGTGCCCAGAGTCATCCCCAAGGCAATAAGCTTTTACTTCCGAAGCATGGGACGAAATTGCAGCCCAGCTGTGGGATGAGGTGCTAAATGCTTATAAAAGCAGCTTTTCGCTATAGCACCGTGTGACGGATCGTCACGGACATTGCAATCGAAAAAAGCAGAGCAGGGTACTCCCGATTCAGCTGCTGCGGCGTTTGGTTCTAACCGAGACGAGAAAGGGAGACTCGGAAGGCACACCCCGCCCTCCGCCCCCCCCACCCCCCCCCCGCACATCGTCTGCCGCTCTGTCAGCATCGTCCTCAATTTCAATTGCCCGCTACTCCTTCTACAAGAATCGCAGCTCTTTATTACCGTCCTTTTGCACGGAAATATCTGCTCCTGCCACGTCAATAGCGGCAGAAGCGAATCCTGATCGAACTGATAAGGCACGCAAAATAAAAATGGAGGTCACTACGTATGAAGAATTAGAGAGGGGAGACGCCATGTCTGCCATCTTGGCAAGCACAGCGTGTTTATTACATACCACCACCACTGTTCGCCCCAAGCAGAGAAAGAGCCATAAAAAAGCGGCGAAACCTTGGCGTTTTCGATCCCCTTCAACAACATCTTCCTCTGATACCGCCAGCAACGACATGGACTTGGGAGATGAGAGGTCCGATGCTGGGAGCCTGGACAGCGGCAACTCTGTCCTGCAACTCCTCTTGGAAAAGATGCAGCGCCTACTCCAGCAGCGCCTACCCCAGCAGCGCCTACTCCAGCAGCGCCTACCCCAGCAGTGCCTACCCCAGCAGCGCCTACTCCAGCAGTGCCCCCCGCCCCGGCAGCTCTCTTGGTGATGACCCCTATGCCGGTGGCCCCGGCAGCTCCGGAGCGGGTCTCCGTCCCGGCGGTTCCAGCGATAGTCTCCATCCCCGCGGCCCTCCCCTTGGCGATGGTCCTGGTGGCCGCGGCCTCCCCGGCAGCTTTCCTAGCAATGGCCCCCATGCCGGTGGCCCTGGCGGCTCTGGCGCGGGTTCCCGTCCCGGCAGTTTCACCCGCTACACCCCCCCGGCCTCCTACATTCCAGTCATTATCATCAGAGTATAGCCTCAGACGGAGATTTCAATTGAGTCCCGATGGGGCGATCAGGAGGTGGGAGGGACAGGGAACTGTCCCACTGCGCTGGTGGAAAGGTATTGTGGGAAATGTAGTCACAGATGTAGAAGGTTAACAATGACTATGGTAATCTGAACTGACTAATGTTCTTTAACAGAAGCTAGACAAGCCATAGCTACCTATGGGCTACAGTCAGCATTTAGTGATCAAAGTGGTCCACCATCCAGGACAATAACTCTGATCCTGTGTTTCTTATTACTGAGCAGGGTCTAACAGGGACACTTGGTTCCTTTGTCAATACCATCCCTTACATACGGCATTCAATACTAATTCAGACCTGACTCACGATATGAAGGTAGAAATGTGGATATTTTGGAATTTGACAATGCTAATGAAGAAACTAAACAGGTTCTCAGCATTTTATCAACAGGTGCCACTGCCTCATGACTGCAGGACCACAACGAATGAAGGCATCGACAAGCAGCAATGTATCTAGCTATGGCCATAGAAGCAGTCCTGAAATCATCATGCCTCTGAGAAACCTAGGTACCTTAAAGTGTCTGACTGCTGGACAGACTCGAAAGGGTCACACATCTAATCATTTTACTCAAGATCATCGCAGAAGCTGCTCCTGCAGCGTGAATATACCCCGCACGACGACACCAAACCAGGGTCCTTGGACCGCGCCCCTCCCCCCCCCCCCCTTCCCCCACCCCCCCCCCCCGGCAGCGCACAGCGGACCTGACAACAGCCGCATATCTCCTTTTGAATCCACAAAGCGTTGTCGAGTTTAACTGGCATGGTCCTTTGGGTCACAGCCCCTGTGCTCTGTTAATTGGCAGACGGCAGTCTATCTTTAGACAGGGCATTCTTATAATTCCTGGTTCAATACATTCTGATTATGACTGGGCTATGAAAATTATGCTCGATACCATTGCCTCTCCTGTTAGCACTCTTGTTGGGACAGAAATTGCTTAGTTAATACCATCTGAGTCCCGAGTGCCTAAAACTTCTAACAGGATCCAAGGGCAAAAAGGCTCAGGTTCCACCGATATGCCTAATACCTTATTAGCCCTAAAAATCCAAAAGGGAAAACTGGAACAGATTTTATCTGTCAGACACCCTTGTGGACAAATTATACAATTTTCAATTATTATGGATACTGGAGATGATGTCATCATTACACCTAGTCATAAATGGAATGGTCACTAGCCATTGCTTATGGCAAATTTTGAAGTCATGTGTTTAAAAGGTATCCAAACAACCTGGGTTAGCAAAGAGCCAGTGCAATTAGCTTTCAACTACAGCAAATCAATCACTGTAAGACCGTACATATTAACCCTTCCAGTTGCTCTATTGGGCTGAGATGCCTTAAGTCAACTAGGAGCAAAACTTGTTACCGTTCCTTCTTTGTAGTGGCTACTGGTCAGCAACCAATCCTCAAATTAAAATGGAAAACACATTACCCAGTATGGGTGGAACAATGGTCGTTCAGACATGATAGGCTGCAAGTCGTTAAGACCCTGATACAGAAACAATAGCAACTAGGTCACTCCTTGCTAGCCACCCACCCCTACTACCCCCACCCCCAGAAAAGAGAGGATTTTCAAGTACTACTCTTGCCAACCAAAGCTCTGCTGTGATTTAAAGTTACAGTGATAATTTCTTAATTTCTGATTGCAATGTCCTTAAGAGATTTGTTATTTAGAGTTTTGCTAAATTTTCCTGGTAAGCATAATGAATGGTAAGCATTTGATATGTACAGATACCTTGTACATAGTAATTGCAGTAAGGTGTAAGTACTTAGTAATGAGTTCACATTGTAAGATTTCTTTTGGTTCGAACCTTCTTAGTTGTGTGCCATGGCATTTCAAAGGAGCTCCATGTAATATACTTAAGACTTATAGTAAATAGGTATTAATTTTAAAAAGTATTCCTTAGCTAAGGTAATGTCTTTATATTTCCTTCTTAGACATAGACTAGAAAAAAAAAAAATACAAAAAATACAGAAAAATGCAAAAAAAAAAAAGGTAAACAAAAAAAAAACAACGTAGAAATATATAACAAAAGCACACAAACTCTGGATACAAAACATAGAGTGCTAAATAACAGAATAGTAATAAAAAAGAAGAAGAACAACAAAAATAAAATATTAAAAACAAATATGACACATTGAAAAATCATAAGGATTACTAACACAGAATAGCTATTAACAGAAAAAACATAAGAATTGTTACCAAAAAATTAAAATAAGGATTATCAAGACTACTAGATTAAAACAAACAAGAAATTATACAAAGAAAAAGTTGCGAAAATTAAAATGAAAAATTATAATAAAAAAGAATTGATAGAAAAGGTTAAAAAAAAATACAAAAGTAAGAATTAAAATTACAATAGAAAATAGATTAAAGAAAACAAACATGCAAAATAAAAAATAATTACAATAAGGAATATAAGATAAAAAATAAAAGATTAAACACTAGATAAAAAGAAAAAATAGAAATTACAAAAATAAAAGAAATTGAAAAAGAAAAAAATTATTAGAATAACAAATTAAAATACAGATTAAAAAATTACAATAACAAAATAAAAATGATAATAAAGAAGGTAAAAAAGAAATAAAAATGACAAAAAGTTAAAAATAATAAAAATTTAAAGAACAAAGAAAAATTAAAATATAAAAATAACAAAAATTAATTGAATAAAATATCAACAAAAATTAGATCAAAATTAACAAACAAAAAAGTTAAAAAATAATTAAAAAGTGCAGATAAAAAAGTATAATAAAATGCAATGAAGAAAAAACCACATTAAAACAGTATAAAAATAATTAAAAACAAAAATTAAAATGAATTAAAGATTAAATAGAGAACTAGATTACAAGCCAAAATATTAAACATATCAAAATAATAAATTCACAATAGAAAACAATAGCTAAAAATGAAGTAAAATAACAAAAGAAACAAAAAATAAATAATAACAGAGATACTGGATGGCCACGATCAGGTCACCTCGAGCCTCCTTTTCTGCTAACTGCAATCATCGCAACAAACAACGGTGGAAGAATCAAGACCACGAGGACACAGCATTTCCCATGCAGTCGAACATCGATCACAACAACTGCTATGATCATCTGGGATCAAACAGCACCACTTAGAACAATGCACCACAGCACCATGTGAATTAGGACTGAATATTGTGGTTGCTTGATAACTTTGTATTCTCTCTTGTTAACTAAGTGTGCCTCTGAATGTAGACATCCTAGAGGATACAGTTTCATCTTTACATTTTGCTCAGTAGAGATTATTAACAAACAAAAAAAAAAAAAAAAAAGGGGGAAAAGAGAGAATACCCCATAGCAAAAAATTAGCTCATGGCAACCCTAGAAATGCTGTAACCCTAGAGACATCAACCCTAGAAATGCTGTAACCCTAGAAATATTAACCCTAGAAAATGTTGTAACCCTAGAAACATCAACTTTGCAATGTGCTGTAACCCTCTCACCACAAGACAGCACGAACACGGCACAACTGTCATGAAAATGACAATCAGCAAACCTGCTTAGCACTGACCAGAATGACGGTCACGATAAACCAAGATGTCAACAGAAAGCATCTAACTTATAACTGAGTGTCGTGACTGCTTTACTGCTGTGTGAACATTAAGAGATCAGAATCACTAGGATGAGCAAAACCACATTATTCAGTGTAATTTTATATTGGGCAATGCAATGAAGCTCTTTTTGCTCTTGCTGCTTGCCTGCAAGTTTTCTGTCTGTGAAGCTAGAGCCTGGCCAGATCTACCTTTACAGATGAAAGAAATCTTGCTACCATTAAACAATTCATGATTTTTGACCATCCTAGAGAAAATAAAGATGCAACATAATCCTAAAGCAGATTGTAAGAGACAGTGCTAAGGATTGCATTTGTGCCTCAATCTCTGTGTGCAATGCGTTCAGGCAGAATCAAGTCTTCTCTGTCAATAAGAGGAGTGAAATGTAAAGATCGGAACTGTTAAGATCTAAGTTCTTCATTACAATGTTTCATATCTTTGACCATGTATTATGCCAACTCTGTTAGAGCATTGTAACTAGTTCAACTTAATCTTTGTGCCTTGTATGGGTTACATCAGTGTAATGGGTTGGGGCAAACCCCCTCCCCACCGCAGGGCAGAAACAACGACTCAGACAAAGGGATTGCAAAAGGGATGGAAAGTTTAAATAGCAAAACAATTCAAAAACAAACACCAATGAAAGCTTTACAGAGAACCACAAGCACCGTGACAAAGAGAGAGATCCCAGAACATGCCCAAGAGCATCCCATCCCCACCTGGGGGTACACCCAAACCCCCCCACCCAGGGCTCTTTCCTCCCCTCCAACCCAGCCTCGGGCCTGGGCAGGCCCAAGGGAGGTGGCTCAGGCCATTTTACCTAGGCTGTAGCTGGGGATGAAAGAGGAAGTGGAGACCCCACATGGGCATTTTATAGGGGAGCAGGGCATTATGGGATTGAATACCTGCCTGTGACCACCCTCTGGGCTGGGCCCACCTGTAGGGACCTCCCAGGTGTGTTCTGTGCAGTGGCATCCGGGCCAGCACCCAGCCTAAACCACCACAATCAGTCTGTTAGACATCCTGCACTACAGAACTCTTGCTTTTGCTACACAGCTTAGCTTTACCTTGCTTGCTTCTGCGTTTGCAGTAGCATCTTGTATGGGATGAGAACAACTCCCATGACCAGATTGCTCACAAAAACAAAAAGGGGGATTTGTGGCAATGCCAGCGACGAGCAGGGTGAGCAATCTGGCAGTGCAGGCCTAGAGCCTGACATGGTGGTAGGCCATGCTCAGCATAAATGCAGAGTCAGCTAGCAGTGGAGCAAAACAGTGCTGTGCCTGCAGCATGGAACTAAAACAAGACACTGCTAGCTATAAACATGGACAGTTATCTTGGGACAACAGGACATGCACCTGCATCAACAAACCTCGTGTGTAGTTAGTAGTTGGACCAATCATCTGTAATAGTGCAATGTGTGGTCACTCAGAGGGAACCAATGAAGCTGTGCCAACAGGGCACTCCGAGCTTACATAAGTTGCAGCAGTTGCCTTGCTACACACTTCTGCCTTTCCTGTCTCCTCTTCTTCTACACTTTTACTGTGCTATACTTGCACTACAGGCCTGCTCCATAGGCCTGCACCTCAGGCCTGCACCATCGGCCTGCAACACTGGAACAATAAAGGAACAATACTCGATCACATTGGTCAGTTGTATTGATTCCTATCTCCGTCGCTGATAACCATACTGCTCTGCCTGGCCCTGCCTTGCAAAGCCCTGCCCTGCCCTACCCTGCCTTTCCCTGCCCTGCCCTGCCCAGCACTGCCCTGCCTTGCCCTTCCCTGACCTACACTGCCCTGCCTTGCCCTCGTCTACCTTTCCCTGCCTTCCCTTGCCCTGCCTTGCCCAGCACTGCCCTGCCCTGCCTTGCCCTGCCCTGCTCAGCCTTCCTCTGTCCTGCCCTGCCCTGCCCTGCCTTGCCCTGCCTTGTGTTGCCCTTTATTGCCCTGCCCTCCCTTCACTTGCACTGCCTTGCTCAGCCCTGCGCTGCCCTGCATTTTCCTGCATTGCCCTGCCTTTCTCAGCCCTCCCCTGCCTTTCCCTGCTCTGCCCTGCCTTGCCCTGCTCTGCCCTGCCTTGCCCTGCCCTGCCCTGCCTTTCCCAGCACTGCCCTGCCCTATCCTACCCTGCCCCCCCCATCCTACCTTCCCTTGTCTTGCCCAGACCTCTGCAGCCCTACCCGGCCCTGCCATGCTCTGCCCTGCCCTGCCCAGCCCTGCCGTGTCCTGCCCTGCCCTACCATGCTTTGCCCTTCCCTGCCCTGCCCTGCTTTGCCCTGTCCTGCCCTGCACTGCCTTGCCCTGCCCTCCCTTCCCTTGCACTGCCTTGCTCAGCCCTGTGCTGCCCTGCATTGTCCTGCCTTGCCCAGCCCTGCCCAGCCCTGCCTTGCCCAGCCCTGCCCAGTCCTGCTTTGCTCTCCCCTGCCCAGCCCCGCCCTAAACTTTCTTGCCCTGTCCTGCCTTCCCAAGCCCTGCCTTGCCCAGCCCTGTCTTGCCCTACCTTGCCCTGTCCTGCCCAGTCCTACATTGCCCTGCCCTTCCTGGCTCTGCCTTGCCTTGCCCTGCCCTGCGTTACCCTGCCCTGCCATGCCTATCCCAAACTTGCCCTGTCCTGCCCTGCCTTGCCTTCCCCTGCCCTGCTCTGCCCTGCCCTGCCTTCCCCTGTCCTGCCTTGCAATGCCTTGCTCTGCCCTGCCCTGTCTGCCCTGCCTTGCCCAGCACTGCCCTGACCTGCCCTGCCCTGCCTTGCTCTGCCTTGCCCTGCCCTGACTGTTCATGCTTTCAGTTGCCCTGCCCTGCCCTATTGTGCTCTGCCCTGTCCTGCCCTGCCTTGCCCTGCCCTTGCCTGCCCTGCCTTGTCTAGCCTGGGCCTGCCTTGCCCTGCCCTGCCTGGCTGTGCTTTCCCTTGCCCTGCCCTGCCCTATTCTGCACTGCCCTGTCCTCCTTGGTCTTGCCTTGACCTGCCCTGCCTTGCCCTGCCTAGCCCCACCCTGCTTTGCCATGCCCTGCCCTGCCCAGCCCTGCCATGCCTTGCCTTGTCCTCCCTTGCCCTGCCTTGCCCTGCCCTGCCTTGCCCTTCTCTACCCTGCCCTGCCCTGTCCAGCCTTGCCTTGCCCAGCCCTGCCCTGCCCTGCCTTGTCCAGCACTGCCCTCCCCTGCCCTGCACTGCCTTCCCATGCCTATGCCAAATCTGCCCTCCACTACCCTGCCTTGCCCTGCCCTGCCCTACCCTGCCTTACCCTGCCTTTACCTGTCCTGCCTTGCCCTTCTCTGCCCTGCCTTGCACTGCCCAGCCCTGCCTTGCTCTGTCCTGCCTTGCACTGCCTTGCCCTACTCTGCTTTCACAGCCCTGCCCTGCCTGGCCCTGCCTTGCCCTTCCTTGCCCTGCCCTGCCCTGCCATGCCCTGCCCTGCCCTACTTTGCTCTGCCCTGCCCAGCCCTGCTCTGCCCTGCCCTACCCTGCCTGACTCTGCCCTACCTTGACCTGCCCTGCCTTGCTCTGACCTGATTTACTCTGTCCTGCCCTGCCTTTCTCTGCCCTGCCTTCCCCTGCCCTGCCTTACCCTGCCTTGCCTTGTCCTCCCTTGCCCTGCCTTCCCCTTCCTTGCCCTGCCCAATCCTGCCCAACCCTGCCCTTCCCTGCCTAGCCCTGCTCTGCCCTGCCTTCCCCTGCCCTGCATTTCCCTGCCTTGCTCTGCCCAACCCTGCCCAACCCTTCCCTGCTCTGCTCTGCCTTGCCCTGCCCTGCCATTCACTGCCTTGCCCTGCCCAATCCTGCCGAACCCTGCCCTACCCTGCCTTACACTGCCCTGGCCTTCCTTCCCCAGCCTTGCCTTCCCCTGCCCTGCCCTGCCCTGCCCTGCCCTGTCCTGCTGTGTATTGTCCAGCCCTGCTCTCTCCTGCCCTGCCCTGCACTGCCTTGCCCTGCGTTGCCCTGCCCTGCCCTTCTCTGCCTTGCCCTGCCCTACCATGACTTGCCATTCCCTGCCTTGCCCTGCCCAGCCCTACCTTACACTGCCCTGCCCTGCCCTCCCCTGCCCTACCCTGCCCTGCCCTACGCTGCCTCACCATACCCAGCCCTGCCCTCTCTTGCCCAGCCCTACCTTGCCTAGCCTTGCCCTGCCCTGCCTAGCTCTACCTTCTTCTGCCCTGCCGTACCCTGCCTTCACAGCCCTGCCCTGCCCTACCTTGCCCTGCCCTACACTGCCTTACCCTGCCCTGCCCTGCCTTGCCCTGCCCTACCCTGCCTTACCCTGCCCTGCCCTGCCTTGCCCTGCCTTGCCCTGCTCTGCCCTGCTTTGCCCTCCCCTCTCTTGCCCTGCCCTTCCTTGCCCTACCCTGCCTTGCTCTGTCCTGCCTTGCACTGTCCAGCCCTATTCTGCCTTCACAGCCCAGCCCTGCCCGGCCCTGCCTTGCCCATGCTTGCCTTGCCCTGTCCTGTCCTGCTTCTCCTTCCCTGCCTTGATCTGCCTTCCCCAGCCCTGCTGTGCCATGCCTTGCCCTGCCCTACCTTGCTCTGCCCTGCCCAACCCTGCATTGCCTTGCCCTGCTCTGCCCTGCCTTACCCTGCCCTGACCTGCCCTGCTTTGCCTTACCCTGTCCTGCCCTGCCCTGTCTTGCCCTGCCCTGCCTTGCCCTGCCCAGCCTTGCCCTTCCCTGCCCTGCCTTCCCCTGCCCTGCCCTGCCCTACCTTGCCCAGCCCTTCCTTGCCCTGCCTTGTCCTGCCCTGCACTGCCTTGCCCTACCCTACACTGCCTTGCCCTACCCTGCCCTACACTGCCTTGCCCTGCCCAGCCCTACGTTACACTACTCTGCCCTGTCCTGCCCTGTCTTGCCCTGCACTGCGTTGCTCTGCCCTGTCTTGCCCTGCCCTGTCCTGCCTCGCCCAGCCCTGCCTTGCCCAGCCTTCCCCAGCTCTGCTCTGCCCTTCCCTGCCCAACTGTGTCCAACCCTGCCTTGCCCTGCCCTGCCTTGCCCTGCCCTGCTGTGGTGGTTTGGAAAGAAGGCCCAGCCTCCTCTCCCCAACAAAGAGGAAAAACAACCACAGCTAACCCATCCGGAGAAGCACGGAAAATGCTATATTTTACAAGCAGTGTGGAGAATGCAGGATATTGACAACATATCCACAGGAATAGACAGCAAAGGAAAAAAACAATAATACAGGACCAAAATTCCCTCCTCCGGAGGAAAAGGGCAGTCATTCATTAAAGCAGAGTGTTAGGAGGCCACACGCTGCTCTGTTAAAGGTCACTCTGGAAGGGAGAAGGAAAGGAGCGAACTGAGGAAAGTTCCAGCTGAACTCAAAACTTAAAGTTGCATTCCACCAATCTACCACTGAAATTCCTTTAGAATATCTGATTGTTTTCGTTAATCTTCCAAAACATTCAGCCAGAGTGTCCCAGCACTGTCTCTTTCTTAAAGGCACAGCCTCAAACAGTCACACCTGCCCAGGCCAGCCTTGCCCAGCCCTGCCATGCCCTGCCTTCCCCAACCCTGCCCTTCTTACCCTGCCCTGCCTAGCCCTGCCTTGCCATGACTTCCCCTGCCCTGACTTCACCTGCCTTGCCTTCCACTGCCCTGCCTTGCCCTGCCTTCCCCAGCCCTGCCCTGCCATACCTTGCCCTGCCCTGCCTTGCCCAGCCCTGCCATGCCCTGCCTTCCCCAACCCTGCCCTTCTTACCCTGCCCTGTCCTGCCTTGCCATGCCTTCACCTGCCCTGCCTTCACCTGCCTTGCCTTCCCCAGCCCTGCCCTGCCATACCTTGCCCTGCCCTGCCTTGCCCAGCCCTGCCATGCCCTGCCTTCCCCAACCCTGCCCTTCTTACCCTGCCCTGTCCTGCCTTGCCATGCCTTCCACTGCCCTGCCTT